>NC_090411.1:8726770-8997875 GCF_036365525.1 Heterodontus francisci | reverse complement strand
TCCCCCCCCTCCCTCTTTCTCCCCCCCCCTCCCTCTTTCTCCACCCCCCCCCCCCCCCGCACCGCTACCGCTACCGCTGGTCTCCCCGCGCTGCTCTCCCCGGCCCGCTCCACTCTCTCACTCCGGCCGTTGTATTCTGCCACGTGTTTGTTAGGTTTCATCTCTGTGATTTTTTGAGCAGCGCCATCTTTAGTCCTGGCAGCTGCTACAGTCGCAGGCTGTGACGTTTTCGAGGCACATGCTGTATCTGCGCATGTGCCAAAACAGCGCCACCTAACAATCGCGTTGTCAACAATTGCTGAGAATTCCCTTCTCTTGAAGTTGAGCTTTTACCTGGTCAAAATGTTTGTAATTGGGTTTACATGGCATCTGTTTTTGTAATTACCTTTCCATTTTGTGACTGATCATCTGTGATGGTCCATTGATGGTACTTTGTCCCATCCTCTGAAGTCAGTCTGTCTATATCACTAACACTACCAACTAATTAAAATTATAGTTACCAGTATGGACTTCATATAGCATGTTTCGGTATATTTCATCTTCGAATTCCATTGTAACGGAAGACCTTGGAATGGATTTTTTAAACTTAAAAGGTGTTTCTGGTTCACATTCTATTGTAACAGGGATGTTTATGAATTTTTAACTCTGCCCTTAAAAGGGAATTTCAGTGCGTCTTGAAAACTGACCATTTTATTCAATCTTAAATTCTAAAAGGTAGAATGTATTAGTTATATCCAAATTCTACCTCATGAAGCCTATTATGCCTTTGTTTCATCACATTATAACCACCTCAATAATAGATTCTATCAATTTCCCTATGATGGGCTAACTGGCCTAGAGTTTCCTGCTTTCTGTCTCCTTCCTTTCTTGAATGAAGGTATTATATTTGTGATTTCCAATTTGCTGGGACCCTTCTAGACTCTAAGGAATTTTGAAAGATTATAACCAATGCCACTACTATCTCTGCAGTCACTTCTGGTCAGACCCAAGGATGCAAGCCATCAGGTCCTGGTTTATTAGGTTTAATAGTTTTCCCGGTACCCTTTCCTTGGTGATTGTTTGTTTAAAGTTTCTCCCTCCCTTTCACCTCTTGATTATTAAGTATCTTTGGGAAGTCTTCTACAGTGATGACGGTGCAAAATACCTGTTTAATGCTTCTGCCAGTTCCTTGTTTTCCATTATTAATTCCCCAGATTCACTCTCTAGAGGACCATCACTTGTTTTAGTTACTCTTTCCTTTATAAATACTTGTAGAAACTTAGTATCTGGTTTTGTTTTCCTCGCTAGCTTTCGCTTCTATTGTAATTTCACCCTCGCCATTTTTTTAATCATCCTTTGCTGGTTCTTATCTGTCCAAACTTCTGACTTGCCACTAATCTTTGCAGAATTGTGCAGTTTTTCTTCCAACTTGATACTATCCTTAACTTCCTTATTTAGCCACAATAAGGCATCCTTCTCAGTCTTTCTCACTGAGATAAATCTTTGAGAGTTATTAAATATCTCCTTAAAAGTCTGCCACTGCATCTCTACTGGGTGATACAAGAATGTTGAAGGGCTGAAAACAAAATCGTCTTCACTAACGTGCGTTGCTTTTACTGTGTGAATGAAGTGTGCCAGCATGTACCGATCTTGGCTCCTTCCATTATATCATTGGCCTTTCAGAACTGCCAATGTATGGAGTAACATCATTGCTATGCCAGTATCACTCATGTGCATCTCCACGGATGTAGTAATATGGACAATAGCTCAGTAGTCTGCTGCCAGTAATGTTGGACACAAAAGTGTTGCAGATGCAGACTGCTGCACAACAGGTGAACGAGGGTGCTGTGTGGCATGCAGAGCCCACAGTGGTTCCTATAGCATGAAGAACCCTGCTGTGCATTCCTAGCTCACTGCTCGCCCTGCATGCGGTGCCTGGATGCTCTCTGTCCTCCCGTGTGCCTTTCCTGCTGTAAGTCCTTAGCATCCTCATCATCTGAGGATGAGTCCTGCTCATGTCTCTGCTCATCCTGCAAGCCCTCCCCCCTATTGAGTGTGTAGTTGTGCAGAGCACAGCAGACAGCAACAATGCAAGCTACCCTTTCCAGCTTGTACTGCAGGGCACCACCCGATCTATCCAGGCAGCGGAATCACATTTTCAGCATGCCGATCGCCTGCTCAGTGATGGCTCTTGTGGCTCTGTGGCTGGCGTTGTATCTCTCTTCTGCAGCAGTGGTGGGGTTTTTTATTGGTGTCAGGGGCCATGTATGCAAGGCGGAGCCCTTGTCTCCAAGAAGCCACCCCTCCATCTGAGCCATTTCATTGAACAGCAATGGCAGCTGGGACTGGCGCAGGATGAAGGCATCATGGCAGCTGCCTGGAAAGCGGGCACAGATTTGCATGAATCGTTTCTGGTGATCACATGCAAGCTGCACATTGAGTGGAAGCCTTTATGATTTAGATATTCAGCTGGTCGCCAGTCGGGAGCCTTGATGGCCACATAGGTGCAATCTATAACCCCTTGTACCTGTGGGAATTCAGCATTGGAGACGACACCGGTGGCCCTCTGGGCTTGGCTTTCAGGGTCTGTCATGAAACGGATATAGTCACCAGCCATCTGGTACAGGGCATCGGTGACCTCCCTGATGCAATGGTGAACTGCTGACTGTGTGACCCCAAAAAGGTCTCCGGAGAGCCCCTGAAATGATGCAGAGGTGTAAAAATTGAGAGCCTCTGTCACCGAGAGTGCCACAGGCACAGGATGTCCCCTGAAGCCCCTGGGCTGCAGGTCATCATTCAGCAGGGTGCAGAGATATGTCACTGCCTCTCTTGACATCCGCTGTCATCTCTGACACTGGCACTCTGACATCTACAGGTATGTCATGCGGGATCTGTAGATGGTCGGTGATTTGTAGTGGCGAGCTCTCCTTGGGTGCTGCTGTTCGTGACCGAGACGGGCCTCTGTGTGGGCTACAACTGCGGTACATATGGATCCTCTCAAGAAGCATATCAATTAATATCGGGTGAACCATCCCCATCGTCAAGTTGCAATTCAACTCAGTTCCTTCAATTCTTCCAAGGTTCCTGACAGGGCAGAGAATGATGTTGAGTGGTACATCAGGTGCTTTCGTGTAGCAGTTATGTGGCATGGCATTGCCCATCTTAGCTCCCACTAAGAATGGCACCACGTGACCACATAAAGATTGCACAAGTTGCATCGATTGGCCCACAAGGCATATAAGCTTCACACACTTACCATCTCTGGCACTCTCTCCATATACAGGGTACCTTGAGAGCTATTGTTCCTTCATTAACAGGCAATCAATGGCACAGAGCTGCCAACCTTTACGGAGGGCGGAATCGTAATGGCTCCCAACACCTCTTCAGTGAGACCCCTGAAGATCTGGACTTGCCTTCGCTGGCGAAAACATCTGACTCCGATGTCCCGTTGGCTTTTCTATTCGTGAATGGGACGGCACATGACTGCCGCCCATTCACCGTAAAATGCTGAAGTGTACATCGAGAGGGAGCAGGCTGCGCAATCGGGAGAGGTAAGTAGTGTTTTGAATATGGTAATTGGGGTGCTGCCGCCGAGGGGTGGGAGTTGCCCGCACTGAGGTCCCCCTGGTCGACGGTAACGTGGTGGGCCCTTCTCGACGTTGTGGGTCGAGGCGGGCTTCTCCAGGCGGAATTTTACCAGCACAGTAACCCGCGGTGTTCGGCCACATTTGGAATACTGCGTGCAGTTCTGGTCGCCACATTACCAAAAGGATGTAGATGCTTTGGAGAGGGTGCAGAGGAGGTTCACCAGGATGTTGCCTGGTATGGAGGGCGCTAGCTATGAAGAGAGGTTGAGTAGATTAGGATTATTTTCATTAGAAAGACGGAGGTTGAGGGGGGACCTGATTGAAGTGTACAAAATCATGAGAGGTATAGACAGGGTGGATAGCAAGAAGCTTTTTCCCAGAGTGGGGGATTCAATTACTAGGGGTCACGAGTTCAAAGTGAGAGGGGAAAGGTTTAGGGGGGATATGCGTGGAAAGTTCTTTACGCAGAGGGTGGTGGGTGCCTGGAACGCCTTGCCAGCGGAGGTGGTAGATGCGGGCACGATAGCGTCTTTTAAGATGTATCTAGACAGATACATGAATGGGCAGGAAGCAAAGAGATACAGACCCTTAGAAAATAGGCGACATGTTTAGATAGAGGATCTGGATCGGTGCAGGCTTGGAGGGCCGAAGGGCCTGTTCCTGTGCTGTAATTTTCTTTGTTATTTGTTCTTTTGTTGAGGGGCCGGTAAAATTCAGCCCCATGTCTCCAGCACCTTCAGATAGCCTGACCTGATGGTGAACAGAACAAAGGATTGATCGGCCCAGTTCCCAAAGAACATAGCCTCGTTCTTGCCGTGACTTACTTTGGCTCCCAGCGCCAGTTCAAACTGGTTGCAGATGCTCATCGGCCTGTGACCGGAGTGCCTCCGCTGCCTGGGATTGTCACCTACTAATGCCAACATTCTTCCTGATGGAATCAGGTTCCATACAGCAAACAAATAAGACGGGAGAGAGGACCACCCTGTCTGACTCAAGATTTGATTGGGAAACTTTGATTCCCATCCATTGATTGAGAATGCGTTCCTGATGTTTGTGTGGAGCAGATGGATCCAATTGTGGATTTCCTCCCAAACCCCATTTTGGAGAGCACGTCCATCATGTATGTGTGTAATATTCTGTCTAAAGTCGTCTTCTGGTCCAAGCTGATGAGGCAGGTGTCCACCTCCCTGTCCTGGACATAGGTGACGAATCCTTGAGTAGTGCGAGGCTATCGGAGATCTTCCTGCCGGGTACAGTACAGGTCTGTTCGGGGTGAATCACCAACTCCAGAGCAGATTTGACCCGATTGGCGATGACCATGGGCAGAATTTTGTCGTTCACATTCAGGAGTGAGATGAGCCGCCAATTTCTGATTTCCTCCCTCTCCCTCTTTGCTTGTAGATGAGGGTGGTGATGCCTTTCCTCATGGATTCTGACATGCTGCTGGCCAGAAGCATACTCTCATACACTTCCAGCAGGTCTGGGCCGATCCAGTCCCACAGAGTCGAATACAAGCAGGCCAGTAAGCTGTGACTTCCAGGAGTTTTTCTGCATCTCGACCTGATGGCCTTTGTCAGTTCGTCAAGAGTTAGCAGTTTGTGCAGACTCTGCCGTTTTTTGTCATCTATGACCTCTGTGATAGAGAACAGGAAGGACTGGGAGGCTGTGCTGTCTTGGGCTTCACGTTGTACAGCCCAGCATTAAAAGATTTACTGATCCTCAGTATGTTAGGCTGCCATGATGTTACCGAGCCGTCCTCTTCCTTCAGACATCTGATCACAGAGCTCTCTCTGTGTACCTTTCGGAAGAAAAAGCGCAAGCACGTCTCATCCTGCTCAACGGAGCGGACTCTGGATTGGAAGATGATCTTGGAAGCCTCTACAGTAAACAATGAGGCCTGCTGGCTCTTCACCTATTGGAGATTCTCCTTAACCTTGACTCCCATCGACTGCAGCAGGAGCAAATTCTGTTCTGGACATTTCCCTCTGTCTTTCGCCCTCTGAACATCTTTGAGGTGTTACGGTCAGATGAGGAGGGGTTGAAGGGCTTCCCTCTTTTCCCTCTCGTTTGACGAACAGGTTTAATTCTTTTTTTAAAGTGGATGTACTGGCCAATTCTGTAGGTGTTTGGTTCTTATTATAACATGTAAATAATCCGACAGGTTTTCTTGAGTTTAACGAAGAAAGAGGTTCACTTTATTGTATTTAAACTGAACTAAGTGAAATAATAAACTACGCTCCAACATACTTTTTTCTCTCTCACTCTCTTCCCCCTCTCACACTCTCGGTTCACACACAAATAGATTCAAGTGGAAAGGATAGATTGGTCGAGTCCATAGAAAGGAAGAGGTGGACATTCTGTGGACTTTGATTCAGCTGGCTTCTAGCTGAATTCAGTGGTCTTGAGACTTTCAGCTTGAAGAGACAGATGGCAGTTTCGGTGGGTCTCATGGAGACAGCGGTGCAGATTATTTCCACCAAAGGGTTTCTGGTTATAACCGGAGTATGCAGAGGTGGTCAGTCAGCAGGCAGGGTTCGAAACTTGCAAGCTGGAATGGAGAGAGAGAGAAAGGAGGTGCGCCTACTTGGGACTGCACGTGTCGGAGTCCAGATGCTTGTCGGCCTGCTGCAGAGAAATGCCAGCGTAAAAAACAGATGTGGTGGCGGGGGAGCGGAGGGGGGTTGGTGTTGGTTGTGGTGGGTTGTCATATGACAGTCACCCAATGACTCAAGCGTGGTCGTCTTGATGTTTCGCTGAGGGAACAGGCAGTTTTCTTGAAATTCCTGGACCTTGGTTTTTGCTGGGATGGACCAGTCTCTTCCTCTCCAACCTCACTGGCCTTGCTGTTGCCATCTTAAGCTGCAAGCAAAGTCACCTTTTATCTGTTACTTTATTAATTTCTTTAAATTCAGGTCTGCAGTCAATGGATTAAAAGAAAAATATCATTCAACGTAGCAGGTTGGTGTGTTAATGTTCACCTTGATCACTTCTTACCAGTGTGTCAGGGACTCAGGAATTTTACGGTTTTCCAACCTTTGTAATCCATTTTGAATTCCTCAATGTTCTCAGTTTCACGTTCAGCTTCCATGTCGCCTGGCAACCCTCTGGTCATTCTGTAGGTGACAGGCAGTGGTCAGAGAAGAACATTGGCCTGATGTTGGTTGATCTGATCGTGAACGCTTGGGGCACAAACAGGAAGTGAATCCTGGAATGGGCAGACCCGTCCAGTCTTGACCAGGTGTATCTACACTGGGCTCCGTTTGCAGGGTTGCTGAAGACATTGTGCAGTTTAGCATCTTTTACTGTTTCCATCAGGAGTCTGGATGTGGCGTCCATTTGACTGTCGGCACTGCTGGATCATCCAGCTGCATCGATGATGCAGTTGAAGTCACTGCCGAGAATAACCAGCCTAGATGTCACCAGCAGCAATGGGAGCTGCTGGAAGACGGTCAGTCGCTCGCTGCTTCGAACAAGGGCGTACGCGTGGATTAACCGGAGCGAAGCATTTTTGTACATTACCTTTGCTGCAAGGAGGCGACCGCCCACCACCTCCTTAACTTTGGAGATGAAGTTGCCTCCGCGCAGCAGAAAACCCAGGCTGGAGGAACGGGAATGATTCTCCCCGACTCAGTTGTGCAAAATGGGCTCATGGTAAATCAGCAGCCTGTTTTTCATCAGGCTTAATTTTCTTTTCCTTTGACGCTAAGATGCACTTTGTGGGATGGATGTGACGTCTGTGCACAGGAGTGAATTGAACCCAATTTCTCAGCAGCATTCAATACAGTTAATTTACAATCATTTCCCATGAAAGAATTTTTAAAAAAAGCACAGCCAGGACTTCTGATCCAGCTCACTATCTAATGGCTGCAAAGCAAAATATGGTTGATCTTTTGGAATTGAAGATCCTCCTGATTTCAGCTCTCCCAGTTTTTTTTTATTTCCAAAATATACTTTATTCATAAAAATCTGTAAAAATTACATTGCCAAACAGTTTCAAAACAGCACCAAAAAATACAAACATTGCAAGGGAGATCAGTTTCCTTCAATACTGTCATGAGTTTCTTCCCAACCCTTCCATTTCACTATTGTCATGCCAATTACAGTTTTACATTTACAGCAAATGAAAATGTTAACGATACAGTTCGAGGTGTTTCCCATGGATCCAGCCCCTCAGTTCAGCTTGGTGGGGAAACCTTACACTGTGGTCTTTCCCCATTGAGCCTTTGCTGCGGCTGCCCCAAGCTTTAGTGCGTCCCTCAGCACGTAGTCCTGGACCTTGGAATGTGCCAGTCTGCAACATTCGGTGGTGGACAACTCTTTGCGCTGGAAGACCAGCAAGTTTCGGGCAGACCAAAGGGCGTCTTTCACCGAATTGATAGTCCTCCAGCAGCAGTTGATGTTTGTCTCGGTGTGCGTCCTTGGGAACAGACCGTAGAGCACAGACTCCTGTGTTACAGAGCTGCTTGGGATGAACCTCGACAAAGTTTTGGAAACACTCAGCGGGTCAGGCAGCATCTGTGGAGTGAGAAAGAGAATTAGTTCAGGTCAATGACTCATGACTCAGAGGAAAGGTCATTGACCTGAAATGTTAACTTTATTTCTCTCTCTGACCTCAACTAAAACCACTGCATCTCTTTCCAGACCTGCTTTGCAAAGGCACGTTCCAGAAGGAGGTAGGCAATGGTCTTTTCCCCACCGCAGCCAACTCGAGGACAGTGTGCTGAGGCGGTGAGACTCAAGGCTTACAGGAAGGATCTGACAGGGAGGGCCCTTCTCACCACCAGCCACCGAGGGGCGAGAAGCCATGTAAAACCCCTCAGGCTGTATGTTTCAAATGAAATATACTTTATAAATATAAATATAACCTGCAATTGTAAGTGCAATTGTAAGAGGCACCTCAGAGTGTCACATACTGTGTTGCCAGAAACTGATCTGTATTGTACTTTACGTTATGTCAAATTTGAACTGTTACGCAAAGTATTTTTACAAATTAATAATAAAGTATATTTTGGAAAAAGAAATTAGTTAATTAATGATGATTAGCAAATAAGAAGCTGGGTAGGAGTCAGAGGCAGAGTGAAGGTCTTGGTGACTCTCCCCACTCCTGTACCTGGGATCTGTTTGTGGCTGGAGGCTGCAATGCTTATTCAAACCCAACCTGAAGAAAAGACAAGAAATGAAGTTGTGAGTGGGAGAAACGGCAGCATTTTATGTTCCACTTGGATTTTACTAAGGCAAAGGTCCAGGGGTCAAATGTTTCTCCTTTAGCAGCCTCTACTGAGTACAGAAATACAGAGCGCTGATCTATAACGGAGCATTCACAAGAAAAAGCCAACCTAGTGCATTGCCAGGAGGAACATCAAAACTGTAGTAAGCACAAGAAACTGGGACATTTGACTGAAAAGACAAAAGAAGCTAACAGCTGGGTGAGATAGACAGAAAAGACTGTGACACACACTCAGGTAAGCATGCTATTTTGTATTTCAAGGTCAAAGTTTTGTGATAGACGTTTTGCAGTATGGATAGTTTTTACTTTTATAACATAAGTCAGTTCCCTGCCTAGAGGTTAATACGTCTGTATGTTAGTTTCTTTCTTTTCCCATCCCACTTTCCCCACTTACCTAGCCTGCAGCACCAGGACTGATTGAAGTTTGAAAAGATGATTAAAAGAAGAGAGAGGTAATCAGTGCAGGCTGACAGATACTGTGCTGTGCATGCATGTGGTTTTGTTAGTTTGGTTAAGGTTGAAAAATTCCTAAAGTTTTGAAGAAAATAATCTTTGAGAAGGGAATAAAAACATTTTAGAAGAAATGCCATTTTTTCCCAAAATAGACTTTATTCATAAAAATCAGCAATAAATTATGTTGCAAAACAATCTGCCATTCCAGAAAGTGCAAAAGAAATCAGATTCCTTTGAAAAAGAATGTGAGTTTCCTCACAACTCTTGCCATTCCATTTTACATGCAATGAACATTTGCATTACACAGCAAAAACATTTTAGTGCATACAGCCCAAGTAGTTTTACACGGGTTCCAGCCCCTCGGTATACTATGGCGGGAGGACCTTACACAGTGGCCTTTCCGACAGCTGCCCCCAAGCTTTAGGCGTCCCTCAGCACTTAGTCCTGGACCTTGGAATGTGCCAGTCTGCAACACTCTGTTGAGGACAACTCTTTGTACTGGAATACCAGCAAGTTTCAGGCAGACCAAAGAGCATCTTTCACCGAGTTGATGGTCCTCCAGCAGCAGTTGATGTTTATCTCTGTGTGCATCCCCGGGCACAGCCAGCAGAGCACAGACTCCTGTGTTACAGAGCTGCTCGGGATGAACCTCGACAACTGCCAACATGACAGATATCTTCCGAGCATACAGCGTGGATGTGGTTACCAGCAAGGCATTCAGTGTGGATGTCAACTCCATAGAACAACCCCGATGATCTGTTTGTCAGCGTCAGGAAAATAATACAATTTGGTCCTCCACTTTTCATTTCTTGTACGTGATTCAAATGTTTATTTTGTTTTAGTTGACACAGGGTAGTGATATTTTTTTCTCTTTGGTTCAGGAGATATCCTATTGGTTGCTCTGTTCACTTGGGTTCTAGGTGCCCTGTTTCTCTTACTGCAGTGTTAGCAGCTCACATTTCCAGCAACTTTATGGGCAAATTTATTTGAGCTAAAGGTGGAGGGGCAAGTCTAATGGCAGACCCTGCTACATCTAAATCTTCTCCAATGAGTTTGGTGTATTTGAACCCATCACTCTATAATTCCACAGTTTGACTGCCAGGTGACTTTTCTCCAGTTTGCTCAAACTGGTTTCTGAGAATTTTTCAGTCTCACAGAAGTTCAGGATCAGTGGGTAGCACGCTTGCCCTGAATCAGAACACTGTGGGTTCAAGTTCCACTCCAGAGACTTGAGCACATAATCCAGGCTGATAGTTGAGTGCAGAACTCAACTGTAGCTTTCCTGCTGCTTTAAGGATTCAGTTTAATAC
Organism: Heterodontus francisci; assembly: GCF_036365525.1. Taxonomy (NCBI): domain Eukaryota; kingdom Metazoa; phylum Chordata; class Chondrichthyes; order Heterodontiformes; family Heterodontidae; genus Heterodontus; species Heterodontus francisci. Next base: position 8,987,319 of record NC_090411.1, on the reverse strand, counting down.
AACAAGGATGACTTGTCCATGACAACAAGCCACTATGGGTACAGGTAAAGGTCTGCTTAGGTCAGGAAAAAGAACCCAACCCGAACCCGACCAATCCACAGCGGACACGAACCTGACCCGACCTGAGCCCGACTCCACTCGACCCGAACCGAGCCCGAAAGATGGACCCGGAAGATTGGCCCGACCCAACCCGAACCCGACACGTCATCGGTAGCAGGCCTTTAGGTACAGGTATATGTTGGTTATAAGTATAGCAGATTTATTAAATAGTTTACAGCCAGTATAAAGAAGTAATACTTAACAATAGTCACAGTCTGACCCTCAGAACCTCAGCGGTAGCCCTCTGAGTGACTGTGGTAGGGTCTCTCTTTCTCTTGCTGTGTTCTGTTGACAGAAGATTCTCTTCTTTCTTCCTCTGGGTTTTTCATGCTGCTTCTCATGTTCACTAAATGTTCTTTTATACCCTTTTTCTCCATCTTCTTGCAACATAGTTATTCCTTAGCTAGGAGCTTCATATAAACAATTGTTACTTGGGTTAAAACAATGACAACAGATCGCAAACTTAAACTTTCTGTTTTCATTGTAAATTAATTATTTGCTCTGTCTTTCATTATCTGTTAGTTTCAAACATACCTTTACATTCCTCATTTTTTTTAACTTTTAACATCAAGTTGGCTTAAATTCTTCATCATGCTTTGCATCTCAGCCTCGTACCATGTTTAACTGAGCTGACACATATTATAGTTACTTTAACAATATTTTAAAGCATTATTGCCTATCATAATCACTTCTAATTAAGCTTATACATTTTAAGACATTACAGCAAGCAGTGAACTCGAGCTTACACTATCAGAGGTATCCTCTTTTGGATGAAATGTTAAAGACCCCATTTGCCCTCTCAGGTGGGGGTAAAAGATCCCATATTACTATTTTGAAGGGTAGTTCTCCAAGTTTCTTGGCCAATATTAATTCTTCAACCAGCATCACTGAAGCAGATTTTATCACATTGTTGTTTGTGGGGCTTTGCTGTGTGCAAATTGGCTGATGTTTTCCGACATCACAACAGTGATTCCATTTCAGAAATATTTCATTATCTGTCAAGTGCTTTGGGATGTCATAAGTTTGTGAAAGTTGACTTCACAAATGTCCTCTCTCTTTCTCTTTTTTTCTTCCTCCCTCTTGCTTTGTCTGTTCTCCCTCTTTTTCTCTCTTTCTCCCCTTGGCAGAAACTGTGTGCAGTTTTGGTCTTCTTATTTAAGGAAGGATGTAAATGCATTGGAGGCGGTTCAGAGGAGGTTTAATAGATTGATACCTGGTATGAGCGAGTTGTCTTATGGGGAAAAGTTGGACAGACTGGGCTTGTATTCACTGGAGTTTAGAAGAGTGAGGGGAGATTTGATTGACGTATATAAGATCCTGAACGGTCTTGACAAGGTAGATGTGGAAAGGATGTTTCCTCTTGTGGGTGAGTCCAGAACTAGGGGACACTGTTTTAAAATTAGCGGTTGCCCTTTTAGGACATAGATGAAGAGAAATTTTTTCTGAGGGTTGTGCGACTTTGGATCTCTGTGCCCCAGAAGGTGGTGGAGGTAGGTCATTGAATATTTTTAAGGCGGAGGTAGATACTTGTTAGGCAAGAGAATCACAGGTTATCAGATGTAGATGAGAGTGTGGAATTTGAGACACAATCAGACCACCCATGATCTTATTGAATTGTGGAGCAGGCTCGAGGGGCTGAATGTCCAGCTGGAGCTGGATGAACTTCGGATCATTCGGGAGGCGGAGGGGATTATTGACAGGAGTTATAGGGAGGCAGTCACACCTCAGGTAAAAGAAGTAGGTAGATGGGTTACCGTCAGTGGAAGGAAAGGGAACCAGCAGGCAGTGCAGGGATCCCCTGTGGCCGTTTCCCTCAACAACAGGTATACCGTTTTGGATACTGTTGAGGGGGACGACTTACCAGGGGTAAGCAATGGGGTGCAGGTCTCTGGCACAGAGTCTGTCCCTGTTGCTCAGAAGGGAAAGGGGAAGAGGAGCAGAGCATTAGTCATTGGGGACTCCATAGTTAGGGGAACAGATAGGAGGTTCTGTGTGAACGAGAGAGACTCACGGTTGGTGTGTTGCCTCCCAGGTGCCAGGGTACGTGATATCTCTGATCGTGTTTTTGGGATCCTTAAGGGGGAGGGGGAGCACCCCCAAGTCGTGGTCCACATAGACACCAACGACATGGGAAGGAAGAGAGATGGGGATTTAAGGCAGAAATTCAGGGAGCTAGGGTGGAAGCTTAGAGCGAGAACAACCAGAGTTGTTATCTCTGGGTTGTTGCCCGTGCCACGTGCCAGCGAAGAGAGGAATAGGGAGAGAGAGGAGTTGAACACGTGGCTGCAGGGATGGTGTAGGAGGGAGGGTTTTGGTTTCCTGGATAATTGGGGCTCTTTCTGGGGTAGGTGGGACCTCTACAACAGGATGGTCTTCACCTGAACCAGAGGGGTACCAATATCCTGGGGGGGAGATTTGTTAGTGCTCTTCGGGGGGCTTAAACTAAATCAGCAGGGGAATGGGAACCTAAATTGTAGTTCCAGTGTACAGGCTGTTGAGAGTAGTGAGGTAGGGGATAAGGTTACAGGGACGCAAGAGGGCACTGACAAGCAAGAACTTGGTTTAAATTGTGTCTACTTCAACGCCAGGAGCATCCGGAATAAGGTGGGTGAGCTTGCAGCATGGGTTGGTACCTGGGATCCTGATGTTGTGGCCATTTCAGAGACATGGGTAGAGCAGGGGCAGGAATGGATGTTGCAGGTTCCGGGATTTAGATGTTTCAGTAAGAACAGAGAAGAGGGTAAAAGAGGGGGGGTGTGGCATTGTTAATCAAGGAAAGTATTACAGCGGCAGAAAGGACGTTTGAGGATTCGTCTACTGAGGTAGTATGGGCCGAGGTTAGAAACAGGAGAGGAGAGGTCACCCTGTTGGGAGTTTTCTATAGACCTCCGAATAGTTCCAGAGATGTAGAGGAAAGGATAGCGAAGATGATTCTCGACAGGAGCGAGAGTAACAGGGTAGTGGTTATGGGGGACTTTCACTTTCCAAATATCGACTGGAAATACTATAGTTCGAGTACTTTAGATGGGTCTGTTTTTGTCCAGTGTGTGCAGGAGGGTTTTCTGACACAGGATGTGGACAGGCCAACCAGGGGCGATGCCACATTGGATTTGGTACTGGGTAATGAACCCGGCCAGGTGTTTGATTTAGATGTAGGTGAGCACTTTGGTGATAGTGATCACAATTCGGTTAGGTTTACCTTAGCGATGGGCAGGGACAGGTATATACCGCAGGGCAAGAATTATAGCTGGGGGAAAGGAAATTATGACGCGATTAGGCAAGATTTAGGATGTGTAGGATGGGGAAGGAAACTGCAGGGGATGGGCACAAACGAAATGTGGAGCTTATTCAAGGAGCAGCAAATGCGTGTCCTTGATAAGTATGTACCTGTCAGGCAGGGAGGAAGTTGTCGAGCGAGGGAGCCGTGGTTTACTCAAGAAGTTGAAGCGCTTGTCAAGAGGAAGAGGGCAGCTTATGTTAGGATGAGACGTGAAGGCTCAGTTAGGGCGCTTGAGAGTTATAAGCTAGCCAGGAAGGATCTAAAGGGAGAGCTAAGAAGAGCAAGGAGCGGACACGAGAAGTCATTGGCGGATAGGATCAAGGAAAACCCTAAGGCTTTCTATAGGTATATCAGGAATAAAAGAATGATAAGAGTTAGAACAGGGCCAATCAAGGATAGTAGTGGGAAGTTGTGTGCGGAATCAGAGGAGATAGGGGAAGCGTTAAATGAATATTTTTCTTCAGTATTTACAGTAGAGAAAGAAAATGTTGCCGAGGAGATTACTGAGATACAGCCTACTAGGCTAGATGGGATTGAGATTCACAAGGAGGAGGTGTTAGCAATTTTGGAAAGAGTGAAAATAGATAAGTCCCCTGGGCCAGATGGGATTTATCCTAGGATTCTCTGGGAAGCTGGGGAGGAGATTGCAGAGCCGTTGTTGTTGATCTTTATGTCGTCATTGTCGACAGGAGTAGTGCCGGAAGACTGGAGGATAGCAAATGTTGTCCCCTTGTTCAAGAAGGGGAGTAGAGACAGCCCTGGTAATTATAGCCCTGTGAGCCTTACTTCGGTTGTGGGTAAAATGTTGGAAAAGGTTATAAGAGATAGGATTTATAATCATCTTGAAAAGAATAAGTTCATTTGCGATAGTCAGCACGGTTTTGTGAAAGGTAGGTCGTGCCTCACAAACCTTATTGAGTTTTTCGAGAAGGTGACCAAACAGGTGGATGAGGGTAAAGCCGTGGATGTGGTGTATATGGATTTCAGTAAGGCGTTTGATAAGGTTCCCCACGGTAGGCTATTGCAGAAAATACGGAAGTATGGGGTTGAAGGTGATTTAGAGCTTTGGATCAGAAATGGGCTAGCTGAAAGAAGACAGAGGGTGGTGGTTGATGGCAAATGTTCATCCTGGAGTTTAGTTACTAGTGGTGTACCGCAAGGTTCTGTTTTGGGGCCACTGCTGTTTGTCATTTTTATAAATGACCTGGATGAGGGTGTAGAAGGGTGGGTTAGTAAATTTGCGGATGACACGAAGGTCGGTGGAGTTGTGGATAGTGTCGAAGGGTGTTGTAGGGTACAGAGGGACATAGATAGGCTGCAGAGCTGGGCTGAGAGATGGCAAATGGAGTTTAATGCGGAGAAGTGTGAGGTGATTCACTTTGGAAGGAGTAACAGCAATGCAGAGTACTGGGCTAATGGGAAGATTCTTGGTAGTGTAGATGAGCAGAGAGATCTTGGTGTCCGGGTACATAAATCCCTGAAAGTTGCTACCCAGGTTAATAGGGCTGTTAAGAAGGCATATGGTGTGTTAGCTTTTATTAGTAGGGGGATCGAGTTTCGGAGCCACGAGGTCATGATGCAGCTGTACAAAACTCTGGTGAGACCGCACCTGGAGTATTGCGTGCAGTTCTGGTCACCGCATTATAGGAAGGATGTGGAAGCTATGGAAAGGGTGCAGAGGAGATTTACTAGGATGTTGCCTGGTATGGAGGGAAGGTCTTACGAGGAAAGGCTGAGGGACTTGAGGTTGTTTTCGTTGGATAGAAGGAGGAGGAGAGGTGACTTAATAGAGACATATAAGATAATCAGAGGGTTAGATAGGGTGGATAGTGAGAGTCTTTTTCCTCGGATGGTGATGGCAAACACGGGTATCTGTACTTATCTGTTTAATATCTGATACGTCCCCTATCTGGGGACCAAATATTAAATTGATTTTTGGGACAGGGAGATGGAACAGGGGCTTGCCCCGTCCACTCCATGCATCCACCTGGTATTGCAGTGTTTCCAGGAGCGGTGCAGCTTCCCCCCTCCATGGGGGCGAGACCCCTGCTGAAAAATAGAATTCGCAATAGTGACGGCGCTGCTGCTCGGCTGACTTTGCTGCAGTTTTCCGTGGGTGCTACGCTGCCCCCTGTTGGATTGCCCCGCAGTTGCAAGCCGCCCTTTGCTGCCCAGCGCGCGCGTGTCTTTTATCCTGCGCAATGCCTCGCGCAGAAGCGCAAGGAATGGCTGCGCGTGGCATGCACGCGTGCTTTCCTTTCTGCTTGCAAGGCCCGGCAACAAAAGGAGCTCTGGCTCAAAGACCGCCCACCGTCGCCTCTTTCGCCCTAGGCTCGCCCACCCGGCGGATACTTTGAGGTAGAGGCCGTACGCCGGGCCTGACGCGCGCAGCAAACGCAGTTTTACGGCCATCGCTTCTCGGCCTTTTGGCTAAGATCAAGTGTAGTATCTGTTCTTATCAGTTTAATATCTGATACGTCCCCTATCTGGGGACCAAATATTAAATTGATTTTTGGGACAGGGAGATGGAACAGGGGCTTGCCCCGTCCACTCCATGCATCCACCTGGTATTGCAGTGTTTCCAGGAGCGGTGCAGCTTCCCCCCTCCATGGGGGCGAGACCCCTGCTGAAAAATAGAATTCGCAATAGTGACAGCGCTGCTGCTCGGCTGTCTTTGCTGCAGTTTTCCGTGGGCGCTACGCTGCCCCCTGTTGGATTGCCCCGCAGTTGCAGGCCGCCCTTTGCTGCCCAGCGCGCGCGTGTCTTTTTTCCTGCGCAATGCCTAGCGCAGAAGCGCAAGGAATGGCTGCGCGTGGCATGCACGCGTGCTTTCTTTTCTGCTTGCAAGGCCCGGCAACAAAAGGAGCTCTGGCTCAAAGAACGCCCGCCGTCGCCTCTTTCGCCCTAGGCTCGCCCACCCGGCGGCTACTTTGAGGTAGAGGCCGCACGCCGGGCCTGACGCGCGCAACAAACGCAGTTTTACGGCCATCGCTTCTCGGCCTTTTGGCTAAGATCAAGTGTAGTATCTGTTCTTATCAGTTTAATATCTGATACGTCCCCGATCTGGGGACAAATATTAAATTGATTTTTGGGACAGGGAGATGGAACAGGGGCTTGCCCCGTCCACTCCATGCATCCACCTGGTATTGCAGTGTTTCCAGGAGCGGTGCAGCTTCCCCCCTCCATGGGGGCGAGACCCCTGCTGAAAAATAGAATTCGCAATAGTAACGGCACTGCTGCTCGGCTGACTTTGCTGCAGTTTTCTGTGGGCGCTACGCTGCCCCCTGTTGGATTGCCCCGCAGTTGCAGGCCGCCCTTTGCTGCCCAGCGCGCGCGCGTGTCTTTTTTCCTGCGCAATGCCTCGCGCAGAAGCGCAAGGAATGGCTGCGCGTGGCATGCACGCGTGCTTTCTTTTCTGCTTGCAAGGCCCGGCAACAAAAGGAGCTCTGGCTCAAAGACCGCCCGCCGTGTCAGGTTCCCCCACCAAGCTGGACTGAGGGGCTGGAACCATGGGAAGCCCCTCGAACTGTATCGTTAATATTCTCAATTGCTGTAAATGTAAAACTGTAATTGACATGACAATTGTGAAACGGAAGGGTTGGGAAGAAACTCATGACATTATTGAAAGAAACTGATCTCTTTTGCAATGTTTGTATTTTTTCGTGCTGTTTGGAAACTGTTTGGCAATGTAATTTTTACAGATTTTTATGAATAAAGTATATTTTGGAAATAAAAAAAAAAAAAAATCTTGGTGTCCGGGTACATAAATCCCTGAAAGTTGCTACCCAGGTTAATAGGGCTGTTAAGAAGGCATATGGTGTGTTAGCTTTTATTCGTAGGGGGATCGAGTTTCGGAGCCACGAGGTCATGATGTAGCTGTACAAAACTCTGGTGAGGCCGCACCTTGAGTATTGCGAGCAGTTCTGGTCACCGCATTATAGGAAGGATGTGGAAGCTTTGGAGAGGGTGCAGAGGAGATTTACTAGGATGTTGCCTGGTATGGAGGGAAGGTCTTACGAGGAAAGGCTGAGGGACTTGGGGTTGTTTTCGTCAGAGAGAAGGAGGAGGAGAGGTGACTTAATAGAGACATACAAGATAATCAGAGGGTTAGATAGGGTGGATAGTGAGAGTCTTTTTCCTCGGATGGTGATGGCAAACACGAGGGGACATAGCTTTAAGTTGAGGGGTGATAGATATAGGACAGATGTCAGAGGTAGTTTCTTTACTCAGAAGGGTTGGGAAGAAACTCATGACATTATTGAAAGAAACTGATCTCTTTTGCAATGTTTGTATTTTTTCGTGCTGTTTGGAAACTGTTTGGCAATGTAATTTTTACAGATTTTTATGAATAAAGTATATTTTGGGAAAAAAAAAAAATCTGTTCTTATCAGTGCTTATTTGATTGAGAAGAGACCATGATCATTGCCTTTTGATCCTGGGGAAGCTTTGAGTAAAATGGCTATAACCAATTTTCGAGCTTCGGGCCAGGGAGTGCGCAACACCGTTCGGGTGGTCGTGAAGGACAAGGAAGGAGATGCACCGGTCGATCGCACCTTTTTCATCAAGAAAATTCTCTTCGATTGCTGCGGATTTCAAGCGACGGACGTCTTCTGCCTGCAGGATTTCCCCAGCAGTGGATACTTCGACGTGACGTTCCGGAATGTGGCGGGATGCATCAAGTTCCTGAAGGCGTTCAAGGAGAAAGGGGACCGGGCGCCACTGTCGATCCTCACAGCGGAGCCGCTCTTCACGCTTCCGTCACAACGGGACCGGGTGGTGACCATTCACCTCTACAACTCCCATGTTCCGGTGGTGGATGTACTCACCTTTCTCGCCAGGTACGTCGAGGTGGCCGGCAGCAGCACTGATGTCAAGGACCCCTTTGGGATCTGGACCAGCAAGCGGCAGGTCAAGGTGACCTTGAAGGTAGATCCCAGTGGAGCCATCATCCACCCTCCCTCCAGCTTCGCTATCGGGGGAAGTTGAGGCTTTTTGGTCTATGCTGGGCAGCCCAGAGTTTGTCGCACCTGTGGCAAATCTGGTCACATGGCAGCCAACTGCAGCACGGTTGTTTGCAAGAACTGCAAGGAGGAAGGCCATCAGACCAAGGACTGTAAGCAGACTAAGTGTTGCAACTTGTGCGGTGCGGCAGGCCATCTCTACAAGACCTGCCCCGAACGTTGTCTCAGCTATGCTCAGGCGGCAAGGTCCAAGGAATGGCCGGGCGAAGGTTCGACGAAGGCGTCCGCTGTTCGAAAGGAGACCAGCAACCTTCTCCGCAGTGAGGAACTTCAACCTGAGAAGGAAGGGGAGGCGGCTGAAACCAACGACCCAGCACCTACCCAGCGCCCGGAAACCCCTCCTCCACAGACAGAATCAATGGAGGAGGAGGCAGCAGATGGACAAACAGGTCAGTGGCAAGTGGTCCAGAGGAAAACCACAAAGAAAAAACATCCCAAAGCCACCACCAAGAGGAGGCTCTCTTCTGAATCAGACTGCAACAACTCCTCTTCACTGGACGGGGAAATGCTGGAACGACAGCCCCTTCAAAAGAGGCGGCAGAACTCCGAGATGGATGATAAAGCATCCCAGCCCCCGGGCACTGGAAGCTGTGATGGGCCCGGCGTGCCCCAACCCCAATTCCCCACACGTAACGACGTGGCCAACGCATCTCAGCTCCGGGACACCGGGAGCAAAGACACGTCTGGCGCACCTGAGCTCCGGGAGACCGGGAGCTGTGATGTTTTCGAGGAGGAACAGATGGAAGCAGCTGAGGACAACCCAATCCTCTCTGCCTACAAGACCCCCCCGATGTCACCCGAGCGGCACAAACCCTGCATGAAAAATCAGGAGGGGTTTCTGAGCCCAACCAACGTGAAACTGCTTGCGCATACGATGGGTATGCAGGAACATCCCGAAGGGGAAGGACTGGGACTAGCGAGGACAAATGGTATGGGAAGCAACAACTAATTTTTAGTAAAAAATGGGTGTAAGAATTGCTTCCATTAATGTGCGTAGCATTAAATCTACTACGCGATGTGTTTCAACCTTGGATTACCTTGCCAAGGTCAAAGCCGACCTACTGTTTCTGCAGGAGTGTGGAATACCACACCTCAGCACCTACAGGCAGTGGTCGCGATGGTGGTCCCACGGGCCATCGATCTGGTCGGGGGGTAATGACTGCCATTCCTCCGGCCTGGGTATTCTGCTGCGGGGAGGTAACTTCACCATCTCCGAAGTTAAGGAGGTGGTGGGCGGCCGCCTCCTCGTAGCAGACGTGATGTACAACAACGCTCCGCTCCGGTTGATCAACGTGTACGCCCCGGTACAACGCAGCGAGCGGCTGACCGTCTTCCAGCAGCTCCCACTGCTGCTGGCGACGTCCAGGCCGGTCATCCTAGGCGGTGACTTCAACTGCATCATCGATGCGGCTGGACGATCCGGCAGTGACGACAGCAAACTGGACGCTACGTCCAGATTCCTAATAGAAACAGTTAAGGATGCCAAACTGCACGACGTCTTCAGCAAACCTGCAGACGGAGCGCAGCGCAGCGCAGATACACATGGTCAAGATCGGACGGGTCTGCCCGTTCCAGGATTGACTTCCTGTTTGTTTCCCGTGCTGTCACGGTCGGATCCACCGACATCAAGCCGGTGTTCTTCTCCGACCACTGCCTCTTACTGGCCGACTGTCACTTACAGGACGACCAGCGGGTTGGCAGAGGGACGTGGAAGCTCAATGCGACACTGCTGACCCCAGAGAACGTTGAGGAACTCAAAAGGGATTACAAAGGTTGGAGGACCGTGAAACCCCTCTTTGAGTCTCCAGTTCACTGGTGGGAAGCGATTAAGGAGAACATCAAGAGGTTCTTCATCCACAAAGGTGTTCAGAAGGCGAGAGAGAGACAGAGGGAACTGTCCCGACTCCAGAAAATTATGCAAAATCTACTCCGGTTGCAGTCAATGGGGGTCGAGGTCAAGGAGGACCTCCAAGAGGTGAAGAGCCAGCAGGCCTCGCTCTTTGCCAAGGAGGCCTCCAAGATCATCTTCCGGTCCAGAGTCCGCTCCATCGAGCAGGATGAGACGTGCTCGCGTTACTTCTTCCAAAAGGTACACAGAGAGAGCTCTGTTATCAGCAGCCTGAAGGAAGAAGATGGCTCGGTAACGTCTTCGCAGTCCGACATACTAAGGATCAGCAAATCCTTTTATGCTGGGCTGTATGACGCGAAGCCCACAGACAGCAGAGCCTCCCAGTCCTTCCTGTCATCTATCACAGAGGTCCTAGATGACAGCAGGAGGGAGAGACTGGACAAGCCGCTAATTCTGGACGAGCTGACAAAGGCCGTCGAGTCTTTCGAGACGAGTAAAACTCCCGGGAGCGACGGCTTACCGGTCGAGTTGTACTCGTCCCTGTGGGACTGGGTCGGCCCGGACCTGCTGGAAGTATACGAGAGTATGCTCCTGGCCGGTAGCATGTCAGAATCCATGAGAAGAGGCATCATCACCCTCATTTACAAGCAGAAGGGGGAGAGGGCAGAAATCAGAAATTGGCGGCCCATCTCACTGCTTAATGTTGATTACAAGATTCTGTCCAAAGTCATAGCCAGTCGAGTCAAGTCTGCTCTGGAGTTGGTGATTCACCCCGATCAGACCTGTACTGTACCCGGCAGGAAGATCTCTGATAGTCTCGCGCTACTCAGGGATACGATCGCCTACGTACGGGACAGGAGGGTGGACACCTGCCTCATCAGTCTGGACCAGGAGAAGGCTTTTGACAGGATATCGCACACCTAAAATGGGGTTTGGGGAGGGAATCTGCAATTGGATCCAACTGCTCTACACAAACATCAGTAGCGCAGTGTCAATCAACGGGTGGGAATCTGAAAGTTTCCCGATCAAATCTGGAGTCAGACAGGGCTGTCCTCTGTCCCCGGTCTTGTTTGTTTGCTGTATTGAACCCTTTGCTGAGTCTATTAGGAAGGATGCGAGCATAAGAGGGGTGACAATCCCAGGCAGCGGAGGCACTCAGGTCAAAACCTCCCTGTACATGGATGACGTCGCCGTCTTCTGCTCGGATCCGCTGTCCGTGCGCAGACTGATGAGCATCTGCGACCAGTTCGAACTGGCCTCGGGAGCCAAAGTTAACCACGGCAAGAGCGAGGCCATGTTCTTTGGGAACTGGGCTGACCGATCCTTTGTCCCCTTCACCGTCAGGTCAGATTACCTGAAGGTGCTGGGGATATGGTTCGGAAGTGCCGGGGCGTGCACCAAAACATGGGAGGAGCGAGTAGCCAAGGTACGACAAAAGTTGGGCATGTGGGGGCAGCGATCTCTCTCCATTGTGGGTAAGAACCTGGTCATCAGGTGCGAGGCGCTCACGTTGTTGCTCTACGTGGCGCAGGTCTGGCCCATACCCCACTCCTGCGCCGTGGCAGTCACCAGAGCCATTTTCCGCTTCGTCTGGGGATCTAAAATGGACCGGGTCCGGAGGGACACGATGTTCAAATCTCTGGACATGGGCGGGAAAAATGAACCCAACGTGGCCCTCATCCTGATGACCACCTTCGTGTGCGGCTGCATCAAGCTATGTGTAGATCCCCAGTACGCAAACTCCAAGTGTCACTACGTGCTGAGGTTCTATCTGTCCCCGGTGTTGCGAAGGATGGGCCTGGTCACATTGCCGCGGAACGCACCATGCAGTTGGGCGGCGCCGTACCACCTATCCTTCGTGGAGCAGTTTCTGCGGAAAAACACCTTTGACCACCGGTCCATCAGGCAGTGGTCTGCACGGAATGTCCTCAAGGCCCTACGGGAAAAGGAAACGGTGGATCCTGTCGGATGGTTCCCCGAGCAGACCGTCAAAGTCATTTGGCGGAATGCCTCATCACCAGAACTTTCAAACAAGCACCAAGACGTAGCTTGGCTGGTGGTGAGAAGGGCCCTCCCCGTCAGATCCTTCATGCACACCCGAAGTCTCGCCCCCTCCGCACAGTGCCCCCGCGTTGGCTGTGGTGGGGAAGAGACGGTCGCCCACCTCCTCCTGGAATGTGCCTTTGCAAAGCAGGTGTGGAAAGAGATGCAGTGGTTTTTGTCAAGGTTCATCCCAAGCAGCTCTGTAACACAGGAGTCTGTGCTCTACGGGCTGTTCCCAGGGACGCACACCGAGACAAACATCAACTGCTGCTGGAGGACTATCAATTCGGTGAAAGACGCCCTTTGGTCTGCCCGAAACTTGCTGGTCTTCCAGCGCAAAGAGTTGTCCACCACCGAATGTTGCAGACTGGCACATTCCAAGGTCCAGGACTACGTGCTGAGGGACGCACTAAAGCTTGGGGCAGCCGCAGCAAAGGCTCAATGGGGAAAGACCACAGTGTAAGGTTCCCCCACCAAGCTGGACTGAGGGGCTGGAACCATGGGAAGCCCCTCGAACTGTATCGTTAATATTCTCAATTGCTGTAAATGTAAAACTGTAATTGACATGACAATTGTGAAACGGAAGGGTTGGGAAGAAACTCATGACATTATTGAAAGAAACTGATCTCTTTTGCAATGTTTGTATTTTTTCGTGCTGTTTGGAAACTGTTTGGCAATGTAATTTTTACAGATTTTTATGAATAAAGTAAATTTTGGAAATAAAAAAAAAAGGTTTTCCCAGGACGAGGCTAGCCCATTGCACTTCGGGTGTGCTGACGCCTGCGATGTCCCCAAATGCGGGATACTCGACTGCAAAATTTGTGGTAGTGGGGGACTGCGTTCGCGCTCTCCCCTGGATTGACAACGCAAAGTTAGAATGAACAGTGCATTTCTCTCAACTTCTTACATCGCTACCTTTTCTTACTGATATTATTTCCTAATCTCTCTATCATTTCTTTGCCGCACGCTCAGCATGTGGTATCAGCATTCTCTCTCTCCATTGCTCCTCACAACCTAACCTGCTCATCAGCTGCCACATGCTCACGTTCTTACTCTACGTGCTGCTGTACGTCAGCGATTGGTGGTGAAAGGTGTTTTTGTGCAGAAACCTTTCCAGGAAGGATAGGTGGTAGGGCAGAGTGGAAGTGGATGGAGCATTCTGCGGCAATGTGGGCAGACCAGACCCATCCTTGGCAAGATGGGGACCAGATAGAAGGTGAGCAGGTAGTGAGATTTGGTGTTTGCGTAGTTGGGTTGTAGGCAGAGCTTGATACTGCTGCACAGAAAAGTGGGCACAAGGATGAGGGGGAGGTTGTGCAAGTTTTTTGTGGCAAGCTTTGTGTGGAGGTTTGAAGATGGTGTGCGTGCAGACAGGGTCCATTTTGTACGTGGCGATAAAGTGTAAGATGGGTCGGGTGAGCGGCGTGGCGCAGGGGAGGAGTGGGGAATGGGGCAGCACGTAGAGTAAGAACGTGAGCATGTGGCAGCTGATGAGCAGGTTAGGTTGTGAGGAGCAATGGAGAGAGAGAATGCTGATACCACATGCTGAGCGTGCGGCAAAGAAATAATAGAGAGATTAGGAAATAATATCAGTAAGAAAAGGTAGCGATGTAAGAAGTTGAGAGAAATGCACTGTTCATTCTAACTTTGCGTTGTCAATCCAGGGGAGAGCGCGAACGCAGTCCCCCACTACCACAAATTTTGCAGTCGAGTATCCCGCATTTGGGGACATCGCAGGCGTCAGCACACCCGAAGTGCAATGGGCTAGCCTCGTCCTGGGAAAACCACCTTCTTGATCATGGTCTCTCCCCTGCCAGGTAAGTATGCTACATATCGTCACACACTGCCACCTGACATCACACACCACCTCTTACGGTCTCAAACACTCCATTTTTACACATCACCTTGACACTCCATTCACAATCTGCTGCTCTTTGCACATATCAGTTCCTGGCAAATATTGCACTCTATCATTCATTACACCTTCCGACAAAATGCCGCACGGATCCAGAGCCCGCAATGCTATTTGCATAATGCCCTTAATAGGTAAACAGCCCCACCCCCCTCCCTCAGCTGCCTTCCTTCAGGCCGCGAGGCTTTTTTTTTCATGTCCATTAAATATTTTAGAAAGATTAGAGATTATATACATTAGAACAGTCTCAAGCAATCTTCCTTCTTTATACAGAAACAAATCTTAACAGCTGTCCTTGAGTATAATAACAAAAGACACGGTTCAAACCAATGGACTATTAACTGCACAAATGACAAAGAGCTTCCTCTTGAAGGTTCGCATTAATGTACTAAATTCAGAGTTTGCTTCCAGCCAAAGAAACCTCCCATTTCATCTGTTTAAGAGCCCGTGTAGATTTTAGTTTTCTCACTAGTTCCATTCTCTCATCTTGCAGTCACACCATGATGCTGAATCTACAACTTTCGAAACTTTCCAGATTTTTGTTTAAGCTCTGCTCCCCGGGATTTGTTGACAAACTGCATTGCTGGTTTTTTCTGTTGAGCTTTCTTGTTTGCAAGTGAGAAGTATTCATTGACACTGCCTCTCCTGCTGCCTGGGCCATACAGTCGATCATTAATCTGGCATTTTCAACCTGCTGCTTTGTTTGGCCTTGATCCTTTAATGGAATGGCCATGGAGCTCTCCTTCCATCTGGTATCCACACATTCTTCAACATCTTCCTTCAATCCACTATCTTCCTCAGGTTGCTGCACAGAATTACAATCATCACCTTCTTTACTTGAGTCAGGTGTCTGGTCATTCTTTTCTCGGACTGAAGTAATCTCTTAAAGAATGCCATCTGGAAGCAACTTGCACTTCTTTTGCTCTTTGAATAATTGCTCCTTTCTTCTTCTTTTCTCCTTCAGCAAAGCTTTGTCTCTCCTCACGCTCTCCAGCGGCGCTTTCATGCTCTTTTCAGCTTCCTCCCGGGCGCTGCTGAAAGTCACCTCCTCCGGCGCTTCGTCCTCTTCCTCTGGGCTGATCTCGGCCAACATTTCCCGGCTCTCTTGACTCTTCACAGAACCAACTTCCATGCCATTCTCCTTCAGGCCGCGAGGCGTTTTCCGGAAAGAAATCCCTAGATGTAGAAACAAAGGAAGGACATGCTTGGCTTCTCTTCCTTTCAAACACCGTTCACAATCTGATGCCTTTGAAAAAGCACTTTTCAAGTTTTGCACCTCAACACCAATAGGGACGTAGGGAGCGAGTTCTGGCCGTCAAGTCTTCCTCACTTGTCACATTCACTGCCTTTGCTTGAAATATTTCACCGGTTTCCCAAAGGGAGCAAACCCACCTCCCTTTGTTTAACTCTGGCTTTGCAATCTATCTTACTCTCTGCAGTATGATCATTGCCCACATAGCCGGTAAATGATGTGAGGAGAAGCCACATGAAAAGGTTGAAGAAGACAGAGACATTTTGTCGAAGCTTTTCTTCTTGCACTCATCAGGACAACCTGAAAGAATACCAATGTAAGGGAAGCAACAAATTAATACTGTATAAGAAGAGACTGCTGATCGGTTGGCAAGTGGACTCTGATTGGTAGAGGCGTTGACAGTTTTATGGTGACTGACAGTTAACTGCCAAGCTTTGTTTGAAATTTGTGTGGCGCATTTGCATGTACTGGAAGCTACATATATTAATACACAGGGCCCTGTTCTTTGCAGACAGAAAGAACATGTATACACACTGCGCCTATTTCAGGTAAACAAAATATGTGACAGCCATTTGCTGCTTCATTCCTCAGGGCAATGCCTTGACCAATCAGAGTCAACCTGCCCGCTTTAAATTTCAAACAAAGCTTGGCAGTTAACTGTCAGTCACCATAAACTGGTGCATTCTGCACGGCAACGCCTCTACCAATCACAGTCCACTTGCCAACCAATCAGCACTCTCTGCTCATACAGTATAAATTTGTTGCTTCCCTTATGCTTGCGCGTTGTCCTGATGAGTGCAAGACGAAAAGCTTTGACAAAATTTCTCTGTTTTCAGCAATATTCAGGTTGTAGACACGCATGGGAAATAACCCGCACCAACAGAACAGGCGACAGAGCCAACGTGTTGCTGTCCATTGCTGCATCCAGGAGGTGACTGAGGCCGGAATTTTACTTGTCCCGGTGGGTCCACGTTCCCGGAGGCAGAAGCAGGTGCCAAGGTTGCTCCCGCTCAGCTGCCACGGCGATCGAGCGCTAAGTGACCAATTAGTGGCTCGGCAGTGTATTTATGACAGAAAAGGGCACGGGTGGGAGGGTGAGTGTCGGGGGCGGAGCTGGAGCCGGAAGAAGGTGCTGAAAGCCATTTAAAAGGGCTTTCAGCAACCTCACTGGCTGCAGCAAGTAGGATGTTTGGAGGAGCAGCATATTAGAAGAAGGTATACAGCTGCCTGAGGGTGAAAGGAGTGCAACAGGAATTAAAGGGGTCACCCCTCCAGTAAACATGAATATACCAGAGAGAGACCAGAACCCGCTTGCGGCAATGGCAGAGAGATGCCACCGCATGGCACCTAGGTTCTCTGAAGACTCCCTGCATGTCCTCCTCCAGGGGGCTGAGGCAAGGCAGGAGGCCCTCTTCCCATCAGACGGAAGGAGGAGGCCTCCCCAAGTCACCAAGAAGGCGTGGCTGGAGGTAGCGGAGGGGGTCAGCAGCCGCGGAGTAGTGAGGACACGGCTCCAGTGCCGCAAGCGGGTCAATGACTTCTGTGCTCTGCCAGGGTAAGGGGCATTCCGCAGTCATCGCAACTTTTAACTGATACGGGAGGGTCACTGGGTGCTGATGCTGCAAAGTCAAAGCCATCCATCTTCAGTGATTGGCTGCATCCCTGCCTTGGGCCGTATACTGGGCACATCTGAGATACACATTGATGCAGAGGTGTGCCATCCATGCACCTCAATGGCATTGGTTCCAGATGCAGCATGCAGCACGAGGGGTGAGTGGGTGCTCTTTCAAGTCAAGGGACTGAACTAATTGCCAAGTGTCTCCACAGGAGAAGAGGGCCCGGACCGATGGCGGGGTGGCCAACCCAACATCCCTCTGAGGTCAGCAGGGAGGCCAAATCGAGCTTTAAGAGGGCACAGGAGCAACAGCAGAATGCATATGGGGACTCCTCTCCGGGTGCTCCTGATACATTCCGAAGCTCTTTGTCCCTCAGCCAGTGACGACATCACCTCATAATCCCAGGGTGTCTGAGGGTGGTCCTGAGACTGCTCAGGGTCACCTCAACAGGCCGGGGCCCTCACGACCTCGGGCAGGCAGAGGACACCCGCCAAAGTCATCCAAAGCCACAGGGCAGCCTGAACAGCCACCTGCCTCTGCCGTGACTGGCTGCGAGGGGTCGTCCACATGTGTGAGCACTCGCAAACGTTTCAAACTATCAGAACGGCGGTGTCACTGGTACAATTTGTAAATATTTATTTGCTGTTATACTTCATGGAAAATTGTTACATTTTTCACTTGGCATTTTCATCTGTCATAAGTCAACGCTGATGTTTTAGGCCATCTTGTTCTGCATGAGACGGAGACTTGGGGAGGTGGTGTATTCGGGCCTTGTGGTGTTTGAGGGAAAGGCAGGCCATTGTAGCTGAGATTTCCACCAGCAGGTGAGTGCTTCTGTGCTTCCAGCTGATGAGAATGCCTCATTTCACACGGCAATGTCAGTCGCTGGGTGACGAGCCTCCGTTCAGGAAAAACTCCTGAGTATTAGAGCCTCCTGGGACTCCCTTGTACTCAACTCCTGCAAACCTCCAGCTCCCTCCCCCTGCTATTCAGGTGGCTGTGCCCCCTCCTCCTCATCCTCAGCCATTTCAACATCCTCGTCTGAGGATGCCTCGCGCTGAACAACGTCGTCGTCATCTTCCAGGGTCTCTTCCCCTCTTCCCCCCCTCCCCCTCCACTGCAGCACCAGGTTATGTAAGGCACAGCAGACGACAACAATGCAACATACCCTTGCTGGCGAGTACTGTAGGGCACCACCTGAGCGATTGAGATACTTAAATCTCATTTTCAGAAGACCCATGGTCTGCTCAATCGTGACTCTGGTGGTCGCATGGCTTGCATTGTACCGTTCCTCTGCTTCATTCTGTGGGTTCCTCACTGGTGTCATCAGCCATGTCGTCAGCGGGTATCCCCTGTCACCAAGTATCCATCCTTGCAGGCACTCGGGGGGGCTGGGTGGAGGGGTGCTGAATAGTGCTGGCGCCTGGGAGTTCTGGAGAATGAATGCACCGTGACTGCTTCCAGGATAACGAGCACACACTTGCAATATACAGTGATCACAGACAAGTTGCACATTCATTGAATGAAACCCCTTTCGATTAATGAAGGCCCTGATTGACCTGTAGGTGCTCGAATGGCCACATGTGTGCAATCAATGACTCCTTGGACCACGGGGAACCCAGCGACGGTGCTGAATCCTCTGGTGCTCTCAGCCTGACTGGCGGAGTCTGTCTGGAACCTGATGAACCTGTTGGCATGCCTGAATATGGTATCAGTTACCACCTGCAGTGGTAATGTAGCAATGTAGTGATGCGCTGATGATTGCACACTCCTGATGAGGCCAGGAAGGACCTGATGCATAGAAGTTCAGAGCGACTGTTAGCTTCAGTGGGGCTGACGTTGGATGGCCACCCACGCAGTTGGAAGCGACCTCTGCTGCCAGCATCTCAGGGATGTGCCAGTCTCTCGGGACAGGTGCAGTTTTGGGAACTGGTGCTCTGACATTTGAAGAAGGCTCAATCGCGGGCAATAGACCCTGCCTGCTGGGTAGGCTCATTTCCTCACAGGTGGTTGCTCCTGGCGCACTCTGTGACCTTCTGCCCCTCCCCCATTACCAGGCTGCACTTGGCCAGCAGGTTGCTGATTACACTGGACATTTGCCCTCCTGTCCCTCTTTGTGGCGTAGTCTTCCTCAAGAGGTGAGCTGCCTCCAGAGTGGACAATTCCCATGGCTGCAGTGTCCCAAAGATGTTCTGAGGACAGGTATTTGCAGTCTGCTGCAAGGACAGGCACTCAGAACCCCCCCTCTCCTACACAGAATAAATCAGTGATGCTGTGGCCCTACCAGGAGTTTCAATCACTCAGGTGAACCCTGTTGAACCAGCAAAAACAGTCCCAACCTTCAAAACAGCACACAAATCTATCAGAGTGTAATAAAAAAACAGTACCTCCAACTCCTTCACAGATACACTGGTTGCCGCTCTTTCAAAGCTGCCGAGTTCCCAACTCCCCGTTTGACTCGTTTGCCAGGCACAAAATGTGACAGCTGACGTAAAATGGCTGTCAATTGAATTCTAGACTATCTCAATTGGCCCTTAATTGCTGCAAAGTGGACAGCGATCAGCACCTCAATCTCTCCCACCGTCCGACCCATGTCAAATGGTGATTGGGAGTAATAATGTCGGGGACCTGATATCGACTGCCATTTTTCGCCTCGGACGCCCGTTTTGAGCAGGTAAAATTCCAGTCCGAGACTCCATTTGCCCAGTCGAAGCTACTGCACTACAGTTGGCCTACAACCCTGCCCAGCTGATCATAGGTGGTGAATGCCAGTTATCCTGGAAACAGTATGATGTCTTTCAGTCACAATGTCAAACCAGAGAACGGATGCTGGAGGATGAGACATCTGCTGTACACCTGGCTAATGTCTCCCCTCCAACAATAGTGGGAATGGAAGTTAAGGCAGTTGTATGTTCCTCCTGCAGAATGTGGGAGGTAAGGGTCGCCAAGAGTGTCCCTGCTGACTGCATCTGCGGGAAGTGCACCCAACTCCAGCTCCTCGAGAACCGCGTTAGGGAACTGGAGCTGGATGAACTTCGGATCATTCGGGAGGCGGAGGGTGTTATTGAGAGGAGTGAAAGGGAGGTAGTCACACCTCAAGTAAAAGAAGTAGGTAGATGGGTTACCGTCAGGGGAAGGAGAGGGAACCAGCAGGCAGTGCAGGGATCCCCTGTGGCCGTTTCCCTCAACAACAGGTATATCGTTTTGGATACTGTTGGGGGGGGGGGACTTACCAGGGGTAAGCAATGGGGTACAGGTCTCTGGCACACAGTCTGTCCCTGTTACTCAGAAGGGAAGGGGGAAGAGGAGCAGAGCATTAGTCATTGGGGACTCCATAGTTAGGGGAACAGATAGGAGGTTCTGTGGGAACGAGAGAGACTCACGGTTGGTGTGTTGCCTCCCAGGTGCCAGGGTTCGTGATGTCTCGGATCGTGTTTTTGGGATCCTTAAGGGGGAGGGGGAGCAGCCCCAAGTCGTGGTCCACATAGACACCAACGACATAGGTAGGAAGAGAGATGGGGATTTAAGGCTGAAATTCAGGGAGCTAGGGTGGAAGCTTAGAGCGAGAACAAACAGAGTTGTTATCTCTGGGTTGTTGCCCGTGCCACGTGCTAGCGAAGCGAGGAATAGGGAGAGAGAGGAGTTGAACACGTGGCTGCAGGGATGGTGTAGCAGGGAGGGTTTTGGTTTCCTGGATAATTGGGGCTCTTTCTGGGGTAGGTGACACCTCTACAAACAGGATGGTCTTCACCTGAACCAGAGGGGTACCAATATCCTGGGGGGGGTGGGATTTGCTAGTGCTCTTCGGGGGGGTTTAAACTAATTCAGCAGGGGAATGGGAACCTAAATTGTAGTTCCAGTGTACATGATGTTGAGAGTAGTGAGGTCAGGGATAAGGTTACAAGGACGCAAGAGGGCACTGGCAAGCAAGAACTTGGTTTAAAGTGTGTCTACTTCAACGCCAGGAGCATCCGGAATAAGGTGAGTGAGCTTGCAGCATGGGTTGGTACCTGGGATCTCGATGTTGTGGCCATTTCGGAGACATGGGTAGGGCAGGGGCAGGAATGGATGTTGCAGGTTCCGGGATTTAGATGTTTCAGTAAGAACAGAGAAGATGGTAAAAGAGGGGGGGGGTGTGGCATTGTTAATCAAGGAGAGTATTACGGCGGCAGAAAGGACGTTTGAGGACTCGTCTACTGAGGTAGTATGGGCCGAGGTTAGAAACAGGAGAGGTGAGGTCACCCTGTTGGGAGTTTTCTATAGACCTCCGAATAGTTCCAGCGATGTAGAGGAAAGGATAGCGAAGATGATTCTCGACAGGGGCGAGAGTAACAGGGTAGTTGTTATGGGGGACTTTAACTTTCCAAATATTGACTGGAAATACTATAGTTCGAGTACTTTAGATGGGTCAGTTTTTGTCCAGTGTGTGCAGGAGGGTTTTCTGACACAGTATGTAGACAGGCCAACCAGGGGAGATGCCACATTGGATTTGGTACTAGGTAATGAACCCGGCCAGGTGTTAGATTTAGATGTAGGTGAGCACTTTGGTGATAGTGATCACAATTCGGTTAGGTTTACCTTAGCGATGGGCAGGGACAGGTATATACCGCAGGGCAAGAATTATAGCTGGGGAAAAGGAAATTATGATGCGATTAGGCAAGATTTAGGATGTGTAGGATGGGGAAGGAAACTGCAGGGGATGGGCACAATCGAAATGTGGAGCTTATTCAAGGAGCAGCTACTGCGTGTCCTTGATAAGTATGTACCTGTCAGGCAGGGAGGAAGTTGTCGAGCGAGGGAGCCGTGGTTTACTAAAGAAGTTGAAGCACTTGTCAAGAGGAAGAAGAAGGCTTATGTGAGGATGAGACATGAAGGCTCAGTTAGGGCGCTTGAGAGTTACAAGCTAGCCAGGAACTATCTAAAGGGAGAGCTAAGAAGAGCAAGGAGAGGTCACGAGAAGTCATTGGCGGATAGGATCAAGGAAAACCCTAAGGCTTTCTATAGGTATATCAGGAATAAAAGAATGACTAGAGTTAGATTAGGGCCAATCAAGGATAGAAGTGGCAAGTTGTGTGTGGAATCAGAGGAGATAGGGGAAGCGTTAAATGAATATTTTTCGTCAGTATTTACAGTAGAGAAAGAAAATGTTGTCGAGGAGAATACTGAGATTCAGACTACTAGGCTAGATGGGATTGAGGTTCATAAGGAGGAGGTGTTGCAATTTTGCAAAGTGTGAAAATAGATAAGTCCCCTGGGCCAGATGGGATTTATCCTAGGATTCTCTGGGAAGCCAGAGAGGAGATTGCAGAGCCTTTGTCCTTGATCTTTATGTCGTCATTGTCGACAGGAATAGTGCCGGAAGACTGGAGGATAGCAAATGTTGTCCCCTTGTTCAAGAAGGGGAGTAGAGACAGCCCTGGTAATTATAGACCTGTGAGCCTTACTTCGGTTGTGGGTAAAATGTTGGAAAAGGTTATAAGAGACAGGATTTATAATCATTTTGAAAAGAATAAGTTCATTAGCGATAGTCAGCACGGTTTTGTGACGGGTAGGTCGTGCCTCACAAACCTTATTGAGTTTTTCGAGAAGGTGACCAAACAGGTGGATGAGGGTAAAGCCGTGGATGTGGTGTATATGGATTTCAGTAAGGCGTTTGATAAGGTTCCCCATGGTAGGCTATTGCAGAAAATACGGAAGTATGGGGTTGAAGGTGATTTCGAGCTTTGGATCAGAAATTGGCGAGCTGAAAGAAGACAGAGGGTGGTGGTTGATGGCAAATGTTCATCCTGGAGTTTAGTTACTAGTGGTGTACCGCAAGGATCTGTTTTGGGGCCACTGCTATTTGACATTTTTATAAATTACCTGGAAGAGGGTGTAGAAGGGTGGGTTAGCAAATTTGGTGGAGTTGTGGATAGTGCCGAAGGATGTTGTAGGGTACAGAGGGACATAGATAGGCTGCAGAGCTGGGCTGAGAGATGGCAAATGGAGTTTAATGCGGAAAAGTGCGAGGTGATTCACTTTGGAAGGAGTAACAGGAATGCAGAGTACTGGGCTAATGGGAAGATTCTTGGTAGTGTAGATGAACAGAGAGATCTTGGTGTCCAGGTGCATAAATCCCTGAAGGTTGCTACCCAGGTTAATAGGGCTGTTAAGAAGGCATATGGTATGTTAGCTTTTATTAGTAGGGGGATCGAGTTTCGGAGCCACGAGGTCATGCTGCAGCTGTACAAAACTCTGGTGAGACCGCACCTGGAGTATTGCGTGCAGTTCTGGTCACCGCATTATAGGAAGGATGTGGAAGCTATGGAAAGGGTGCAGAGGAGATTTACTATGATATTGCCTGGTATGGAGGGAAGGTCTTACGAGGAAAGGCTGAGGGACTTGAGGTTGTTTTCGTTGGAGAGAAGGAGGAGGAGAGGTGACTTAATAGAG
Source organism: Heterodontus francisci (assembly GCF_036365525.1). NCBI lineage: Eukaryota > Metazoa > Chordata > Chondrichthyes > Heterodontiformes > Heterodontidae > Heterodontus > Heterodontus francisci. The sequence continues at coordinate 8,963,815 of NC_090411.1, read as the reverse complement.
ACATATAAGATAATCAGAGGGTTAGATAGGGTGGATAGTGAGAGTCTTTTTCCTCGGATGGTGATGGCAAACACGAGGGGACATAGCTTTAAGTTGAGGGGTGATAGATATAGGACAGATGTCAGAGGTAGTTTCTTTACTCAGAGAGTAGTAGGGGCGTGTAACGCCCTGCCTGCAACAGTAGTAGACTCGCCAACTTTCAGGGCATTTAAGTGGTCATTGGATAGACATATGGATGAAAATGGAATAGTGTAGGTCAGATGGTTTCACAGGTCGGCGCAACATCGAGGGCCGAAGTGCCTGTACTGCGCTGTAATGTTCTAATGTTCTAAAATGTTCTAAAGCCATCAGGTCCTGGTTTATTAGGTTTAATAGTTTTCCCGGTACCCTTTCCTTGGTGATTGTTTGTTTAAAGTTTCTCCCTCCCTTTCGCCTCTTGATTATCAAGTATCTTTGGGAAGTCTTCTACAGTGATGACGGTGCAAAATACCTGTTTAACGCTTCTGCCAGTTCCTTGTTTTCCATTATTAATTCCCCAGATTCACTCTCTAGAGGACCATCACTTGTTTTAGTTACTCTTCCCTTTATAAATACTTGTAGAAACTTAGTATCTGGTTTTGTTTTCCTCGCTAGCTTTCGCTTCTATTGTAATTTCACCCTCACCATTTTTTTAATCATCCTTTGCTGGTTCTTATCTGTCCAAACTTCTGACTTGCCACTAATCTTTGCAGAATTGTGCAGTGTTTCTTCCAATTTGATACTATCCTTAACTTCCTTATTTAGCCACAATGAGGCATCCTTCTCAGTCTTTCTCACTGGGATAAATCTTTGAGAGTTATTAAATATCTCCTTAAAAGTCTGCCACTGCATCTCTACTGGGTGATACAAGAATGTTGAAGGGCTGAAAACAAAATCGTCTTCACTAACGTGCGTTGCTTTTACTGTGTGAATGAAGTGTGCCAGCATGTACCGATCTTGGCTCCTTCCATTATATCATTGGCCTTTCAGAACTGCCAATGTATGGAGTAACATCATTGCTATGCCAGTATCACTCATGTGCATCTCCACGGATGTAGTAATATGGACAATAGCTCAGTAGTCTGCTGCCAGTAATGTTGGACACAAAGGTGTTGCAGATGCAGACTGCTGCACAACAGGTGAACGAGGGTGCTGTGTGGCATGCAGAGCCCACAGTGGTTCCTATAGCATGAAGAACCCTGCTGTGCATTCCTAGCTCACTGCTCGCCCTGCATGCGGTGCCTGGATGCTCTCTGTCCTCCCTTGTGCCTTTCCTGCTGTAAGTCCTCAGCATCCTCATCATCTGAGGATGAGTCCTGCTCATGTCTCTGCTCATCCTGCAAGCCCTTCCCCCTATTGAGTGTGTAGTTGTGCAGAGCACAGCAGACAGCAACAATGCGAGCTACCCTTTCCAGCTTGTACTGCAGGGCACCACCTGATCTATCCAGGCAGCGGAATCACATTTTCAGCATGCCGATCGCCTGCTCAGTGATGGCTCTTGTCGCTCTGTGGCTGGCGTTGTATCTCTCTTCTGCAGTGGTGGGGTTTTTTATTGGTGTCAGGGGCCATGTATGCAAGGCGGAGCCCTTGTCTCCAAGAAGCCGCCCCTCCATCTGAGCCATTTCATTGAACAGCAATGGCAGCTGGGACTGGCGCAGGATGAAGGCATCATGGCAGCTGCCTGGAAAGCGGGCACAGATTTGCATGAATCGTTTCTGGTGATCACATGCAAGCTGCACATTGAGTGGAAGCCTTTATGATTTAGATATTCAGCTGGTCGCCCGTCGGGAGCCTTGATGGCCACATAGGTGCAATCTGTAACCCCTTGTACCTGTGGGAATTCAGCATTGGAGATGACACCGGTGGCCCTCTGGGCTTGGCTTTCAGGGTCTGTCATGAAACGGATATAGTCACCAGCCATCTGGTACCGGGCATCGGTGACCTCCCTGATGCAATGGTGAACTGCTGACTGTGTGACCCCAAAAAGGTCTCCGGAGAGCCCCTGAAATGATGCAGAGGTGTAAAAATTGAGAGCCTCTGTCACCGAGAGTGCCACAGGCACAGGATGTCCCCTGAAGCCCCTGGGCTGCAGGTCGTCATTCAGCAGGGCGCAGAGATATGTCACTGCCTCTCTTGACATCCGCTGTCATCTCTGACACTGGCACTCTGACATCTACAGGTATGTCATGCGGGATCTGTAGATGTCCGGTGATTTGTAGTGGCGAGCTCTCCTTGGGTGCTGCTGTTCGTGACCGAGACGGGCCTCTGTGTGGGCTACAACTGCGGTACATATGGATCCTCTCAAGAAGCATATCAATTAATATCGGGTGAACCATCCCCATCGTCAAGTTGCAATTCAACTCAGTTCCTTCAATTCTTCCAAGGTTCCTGACAGGGCAGAGAATGATGTTGAGTGGTACATCAGGTGCTTTCGTGTAGCAGTTATGTGGCATGGCATTGCCCATCTTAGCTCCCACTAAGAATGGCACCACATGGCCACATAAAGATTGCACAAGTTGCATCGATTGGCCCACAAGGCATATAAGCTTCACACGCTTAACATCTCTGGCACTCTCTCCATATACAGGGTGCCTTGAGAGCTATTGTTCCTTCATTAACAGGCAATCAATGGCACAGAGCTGCCAACCTTTCCGGAGGGCAGAATCATAATGGCTCCCAACACCTCTTCAGTGAGACCCCTGAAGATCTGAACTTGCCTTCGCTGGTGAAAACATCTGACTCCGATGTCCCGTCGGCTTTTCTGTTCGTGAATGGGACGGCACATGACTGCCGCCCGTTCACTGTAAAATGCTGAAGTGTACATCGAGAGGGAGCAGGCTGCGCAATCGGGAGAGGTAAGTAGTGTTTTGAATATGGTAATTGGGGTGCTGCCGTCGAGGGGTGGGAGTTGCCCGCACTGAGGTCCCCCCGGTCGACGGTAACGTGGTGGGCCCTTCTCGACGTTGGGGTTCGAGGTGGGCTTCTCCAGGCAGAATTTTACCGGTTCCCGCACAGTGACCCGCGGTGTTGAGGGGCTGGTAAAATTCAGCCCCATATCTCCAGCACCTTCAGATAGCCTGACCTGACGGCGAACAGAACAAAGGATTCATCGGCCCAGTTCCCAAAGAACATAGCCTCGTTCTTGCCGTGATTTACTTTGGCTCCCAGCGCCAGTTCAAACTGGTTGCAGATGCTCATCGGCCTGTGACCGGAGTGCCTCCGCTGCCTGGGATTGTCACCTACTAATGCCAACATTCTTCCTGATGGAATCAGGTTCCATACAGCAAACAAATAAGACGGGAGAGAGGACCACCCTGTCTGACTCAAGATTTGATTGGGAAACTTTGATTCCCATCCATTGATTGAGAATGCGTTCCTGATGTTTATGTGGAGCAGATGGATCCAATTGTGGATTTCCTCCCAAACCCCATTTTGGAGAGCACGTCCATTATGTATGTGTGTAATATTCTGTCTAAAGTCGTCTTCTGGTCCAAGCTGATGAGGCAGGTGTCCACCTCCCTGTCCTGGACATAGGTGACGAATCCTTGAGTAGTGCGAGACTATCGGAGATCTTCCTGCCGGGTACAGTACAGGTCTGTTCGGGGTGAATCACCAACTCCAGAGCAGATTTGACCCGATTGGCGATGACCATGGGCAGAATTTTGTCGTTCACATTCAGGAGTGAGATGAGCCGCCAATTTCTGATTTCCTCCCTCTCCCTCTTCGCTTGGAGATGAGGATGGTGATGCCTTTCCTCATGGATTCTGACATGCTGCTGGCCAGAAGCATACTCTCATACACTTCCAGCAGGTCTGGGCCGATCCAGTCCCACAGAGTCGAATACAAGTAGGCCAGTAAGCTGTGACTTCCAGGAGTTTTTCTGCATCTCGACCTGATGGCCTTTGTCAGTTCGTCAAGAGTTAGCAGTTTGTGCAGACTCTGCCGTTTTTTGTCATCTATGACCTCTGTGATAGAGAACAGGAAGGACTGGGAGGCTGTGCTGTCTTGGGCTTCACGTTGTACAGCCCAGCATTAAAAGATTTACTGATCCTCAGTATGTTAGGCTGCCATGATGTTACCGAGCCGTCCTCTTCCTTCAGACTGCTGATCACAGAGCTCTCTCTGTGTACCTTTCGGAAGAAAAAGCGCAAGCACGTCTCATCCTGCTCAACGGAGCGGACTCTGGATTGGAAGATGATCTTGGAAGCCTCTACAGTAAACAATGAGGCCTGCTGGCTCTTCACCTATTGGAGATTCTCCTTAACCTTGACTCCCATCGACTGCAGCAGGAGCAAATTCTGTTCTGGACATTTCCCTCTGCCTTTCGCCCTCTGAACATCTTTGAGGTGTTACGGTCAGATGAGGAGGGGTTGAAGGGCTTCCCTCTTTTCCCTCTCGTTTGACGAACAGGTTTAATTCTTTTTTTAAAGTGGATGTACTGGCCAATTCTGTAGGTGTTTGGTTCTTATTATAACATGTAAATAATCCGACAGGTTTTCTTGAGTTTAACGAAGAAAGAGGTTCACTTTATTGTATTTAAACCGAACTAAGTGAAATAATAAACTACGCTCCAACATACTTTTTTCTCTCTCACTCTCTTCCCCCTCTCACACTCTCGGTTCACACACAAATAGATTCAAGTGGAAAGGGTAGATTGGTCGAGTCCATAGAAAAGAAGAGGTGGACATTCTGTGGACTTTGATTCAGCTGGCTTCTAGCTGAATTCAGTGGTCCTGAGACTTTCAGCTTGAAGAGACAGATGGCAGTTTCGGTGGGTCTCATGGAGACAGCGGTGCAGATTATTTCCACCAAAGGGTTTCTGGTTATAACCGGAGTATGCAGAGGTGGTCAGTCAGCAGGCAGGGTTCGAAACTTGCAAGCTGGAATGGAGAGAGAGAGAAAGGAGGTGCGCCTACTTGGGACTGCACGTGTCGGAGTCCAGATGCTTGTCGGCCTGCTGCAGAGAAATGCCAGCGTAAAAAACAGATGTGGTGGCGGGGGAGAGGAGGGGGGTTGGTGTTGGTTGTGGTGGGTTGTCATATGACAGTCACCCAATGACTCAAGCGTGGTCGTCTTGATGTTTCGCTGAGGGAACAGGCAGTTTTCTTGAAATTCCTGGACCTTGGTTTTTGCTGGGATGGACCAGTCTCTTCCTCTCCAACCTCACTGGCCTTGCTGTTGCCATCTTAAGCTGCAAGCAAAGTCACCTTTTATCTGTTACTTTATTAATTTCTTTAAATTCAGGTCTGCAGTCAATGGATTAAAAGAAAAATATCATTCAACGTAGCAGGTTGGTGTGTTAATGTTCACCTTGATCACTTCTTACCAGTGTGTCAGGGACTCAGGAATTTTACGGTTCTCCAACCTTTGTAATCCATTTTGAATTCCTCAATGTTCTCAGTTTCACGTTCAGCTTCCATGTCGCCTGGCAACCCTCTGGTCATTCTGTAGGTGACAGGCAGTGGTCAGAGAAGAACATTGGCCTGATGTTGGTTGATCTGATCGTGAACGCTCGGGGCACAAACAGGAAGTGAATCCTGGAATGGGCAGACCCGTCCAGTCTTGACCAGGTGTATCTACACTGGGCTCCGTTTGCAGGGTTGCTGAAGACGTTGTGCAGTTTAGCATCTTTTACTGTTTCCATCAGGAGTCTGGATGTGGCGTCCATTTGACTGTCGGCGTTGCTGGATCATCCAGCTGCATCGATGATGCAGTTGAAGTCACTGCCGAGAATAACCAGCCTAGATGTCACCAGCAGCAATGGGAGCTGCTGGAAGACGGTCAGTCGCTCGCTGCTTCGAACCAGGGCGTACGCGTGGATTAACCGGAGCGAAGCATTTTTGTACATTACCTTTGCTGCAAGGAGGCGACCGCCCACCACCTCCTTAACTTCGGAGATGAAGTTGCCTCCGCGCAGCAGAAAACCCAGGCTGGAGGAACGGGAATGATTCTCCCCGACCCAGTTGTGCAAAATGGGCTCATGGTAAATCAGCAGCCTGTTTTTCATCAGGCTTAATTTTCTTTTCCTTTGACGCTAAGATGCACTTTGTGGGATGGATGTGACGTCTGTGCACAGGAGTGAATTGAACCCAATTTCTCAGCAGCATTCAATACAGTTCATTTACAATCATTTACCATGAAAGAATTTTAAAAAAAAGCACAGCCAGGACTTCTGATCCAGCTCACTATCTAATGGCTGCAAAGCAAAATATGGTTGATCTTTTGGAATTGAAGATCCTCCTGATTTCAGCTCTCCCAGTTTTTTTTAATTTCCAAAATATACTTTATTCATAAAAATCTGTAAAAATTACATTGCCAAACAGTTTCAAAACAGCACCAAAAAATACAAACATTGCAAGGGAGATCAGTTTCCTTCAATACTGTCATGAGTTTCTTCCCAACCCTTCCATTTCACTATTGTCATGCCAATTACAGTTTTACATTTACAGCAAATGAAAATGTTAACGATACAGTTCGAGGTGTTTCCCATGGATCCAGCCCCTCAGTCCAGCTTGGTGGGGAAACCTTACACTGTGGTCTTTCCCCATTGAGCCTTTGCTGCGGCTGCCCCAAGCTTTAGTGCGTCCCTCAGCACGTAGTCCTGGACCTTGGAATGTGCCAGTCTGCAACATTCGGTGGTGGACAACTCTTTGCGCTGGAAGACCAGCAAGTTTCGGGCAGACCAAAGGGCGTCTTTCACCGAATTGATAGTCCTCCAGCAGCAGTTGATGTTTGTCTCGGTGTGCGTCCCTGGGAACAGCCCGTAGAGCACAGACTCCTGTGTTACAGAGCTGCTTGGGATGAACCTTGACAAAACCCACTGCATCTCTTTCCACACCTGCTTTGCAAAGGCACATTCCAGGAGGAGGTGGGCGACCGTCTCTTCCCCACCACAGCCAACGCGGGGGCACTGTGCGGAGGGGGCGAGACTTCGGGTGTGCATGAAGGATCTGACGGGGAGGGCCCTTCTCACCACCAGCCAAGCTACGTCTTGGTGCTTGTTTGAAAGTTCTGGTGATGAGGCATTCCGCCAAATGACTTTGGCGGTCTGCTCGGGGAACCATCCGACAGGATCCACCGTTTCCTTTTCCCGTAGGGCCTTGAGGACATTCCGTGCAGACCACTGCCTGATGGACCGGTGGTCAAAGGTGTTTTTCCGCAGAAACTGCTCCACGAAGGATAGGTGGTACGGCGCCGCCCAACTGCACGGAGCGTTCCGCGGCAATCTGAACAGGCCCATCCTTCGCAACACCGGGGACAGATAGAACCTCAGCACGTAGTGACACTTGGAGCTTGCGTACTGGGGATCTACACATAGCTTGATGCAGCCGCACACGAAGGTGGTCATCAGGATGAGGGCCACGTTGGGTACATTTTTCCCGCCCATGTCCAGAGATTTGAACATCGTGTCCCTCCGGACCCGGTCCATTTTAGATCCCCAGACGAAGCGGAAAATGGCTCGGGTGACTGCCACGGCGCAGGAGTGGGGTATGGGCCAGACCTGCGCCACGTAGAGCAACAACGTGAGCGCCTCGCACCTGATGACCAGGTTCTTACCCACAATGGAGAGAGATCGCTGCCCCCACATGCCCAACTTTTGTCGTACCTTGGCTACTCGCTCCTCCCATGTTTTGGTGCACGCCCCGGCACTTCCGAACCATATCCCCAGCACCTTCAGGTAATCTGACCTGACGGTGAAGGGGACAAAGGATCGGTCAGCCCAGTTCCCAAAGAACATGGCCTCGCTCTTGCCTTGGTTAACTTTGGCTCCCGAGGCCAGTTCGAACTGGTCGCAGATGCTCATCAGTCTGCGCACGGACAGCGGATCCGAGCAGAAGACGGCGACGTCATCCATGTACAGGGAGGTTTTGACCTGAGTGCCTCCGCTGCCTGGGATTGTCACCCCTCTTATGCTCGCATCCTTCCTAATAGACTCAGCAAAGGGTTCAATACAGCAAACAAACAAGACCGGGGACAGAGGACAGCCCTGTCTGACTCCAGATTTGATCGGGAAACTTTCAGATTCCCACCCGTTGATTGACACTGCGCTACTGATGTTTGTGTAGAGCAGTTGGATCCAATTGCAGATTCCCTCCCCAAACCCCATTTTGGAAAGCACGTCCATCATGTAGGTGTGCGATATCCTGTCAAAAGCCTTCTCCTGGTCCAGGCTGATGAGGCAGGTGTCCACCCTCCTGTCCCGTACGTAGGCGATCGTATCCCTGAGTAGCGCGAGGCTATCAGAGATCTTCCTGCCGGGTACAGTACAGGTCTGATCGGGGTGAATCACCAGCTCCAGAGCAGACTTGACTCGACTGGCTATGACTTTGGACAGAATCTTGTAATCAACATTAAGCAGTGAGATGGGCCGCCAATTTCTGATTTCTACCCTCTCCCCCTTCTGCTTGTAAATGAGGGTGATGATGCCTTTTCTCATGGATTCTGACATGCTACCGGCCAGGAGCATACTCTCGTATACTTCCAGCAGGTCCGGGCCGACCCAGTCCCACAGGGCCGAGTACAACTCGAACGGTAAGCCGTCGCTCCCGGGGGTTTTACTCGTCTCGAAAGACTCGACGGCCTTTGTCAGCTCGTCCAGAATTATCGGCTTGTCCAGTCTCTCCCTCCTGCTGTCATCCAGGACCTCTGTGATAGATGACAGGAAGGACTGGGAGGCTCTGCTGTCTGTGGGCTTCGCGTCATACAGCCCAGCATAAAAGGATTTGCTGATCCTTAGTATGTCAGACTGCGAAGACGTTACCGAGCCATCTTCTTCCTTCAGGCTGCTGATAACAGAGCTCTCTCTGTGTACCTTTTGGAAGAAGTAACGCGAGCACGTCTCATCCTGCTCGATGGAGCGGGCTCTGGACCGGAAGATGATCTTGGAGGCCTCCTTGGCAAAGAGCGAGGCCTGCTGGCTCTTCACCTCTTGGAGGTCCTCCTTGACCTCGACCCCCATTGACTGCAACCGGAGTAGATTTAGCATAATTGTCTGGAGTCGGGACAGTTCCCTCTGTCTCTCTCTCGCCTTCTGAACACCTTTGTGGATGAAGAACCTCTTGATGTTCTCCTTCATCGCTTCCCACCAGTGAACTGGAGACTCAAAGAGAGGTTTCACGGTCCTCCAACCATTGTAATCCCTTTTGAGTTCCTCAACGTTCTCTGGGGTCAGCAGTGTCGCATTGAGCTTCCACGTCCCTCTGCCAACCCGCTGGTCGTCCTGTAAGTGACAGTCGGCCAGTAAGAGGCAGTGGTCGGAGAAGAACACCGGCTTGACGTCGGTGGATCCGACCGTGACAGCACGGGACACAAACAGGAAGTCAATCCTGGAACGGGCAGACCCGTCCGATCTTGACCATGTGTATCTGCGCTGCGCTGCGCTCCGTCTGCAGGTTTGCTGAAGACGTCGTGCAGTTTGGCATCCTTAACTGTTTCTATTAGGAATCTGGACGTAGTGTCCAGTTTCCTGTCGTCACTGCCGGATCGTCCAGCCGCATCGATGATGCAGTTGAAGTCACCGCCTAGGATGACCGGCCTGGACGTCGCCAGCAGCAGTGGGAGCTGCTGGAAGACGGTCAGCCGCTCGCTGCGTTGTACCGGGGCGTACACGTTGATCAACCGGAGCGGAGCGTTGTTGTACATCACGTCTGCTACGAGGAGGCGGCCGCCCACCACCTCCTTAACTTCGGAGATGGTGAAGTTACCTCCCCGCAGCAGAATACCCAGGCCGGAGGAACGGCAGTCATTACCCCCCGGCCAGATCGATGGCCCGTGGGACCACCATCGCGACCACTGCCTGTAGGTGCTGAGGTGTGGTATTCCACACTCCTGCAGAAACAGTAGGTCAGCTTTGACCTTGGCAAGGTAATCCAAGGTTGAAACACATCGCGTAGTAGATTTAATGCTACGCACATTAATGGAAGCAATTCTTACACCCATTTTTTACTAAAAATTAGTTGTTGCTTCCCATACCATTTGTCCTCGCTAGTCCCAGTCCTTCCCCTTCGGGATGTTCCTGCATACCCATCGTATGCGCAAGCAGTTTCACGTTGGTTGGGCTCAGAAACCCCTCCTGATTTTTCATGCAGGGTTTGTGCCGCTCGGGTGACATCGGGGGGGTCTTGTAGGCAGAGAGGATTGGGTTGTCCTCAGCTGCTTCCATCTGTTCCTCCTCGAAAACATCACAGCTCCCGGTCTCCCGGAGCTCAGGTGCGCCAGACGTGTCTTTGCTCCCGGTGTCGCAGAGCTGAGATGCGTTGGCCACTTCGTTACGTGTGGGGCATTGGGGTTGGGGCACGCTGGGCCCATCACAGCTTCCAGTGCCCGGGGGCTGGGATGCTTTATCATCCATCTCGGAGTTCTGCCGCCTCTTTTGAAGGGGCTGTCGTTCCAGCATTTCCCCGTCCAGTGAAGAGGAGTTGTTGCAGTCTGATTCAGAAGAGAGCCTCCTCTTGCCACTGGTTTGGGTGGTGGCTTTGGGATGTTTTTTCTTTGTGGTTTTCCTCTGGACCACTTGCCACTGACCTGTTTGTCCATCTGCTGCCTCCTCCTCCATTGATTCTGTCTGTGGAGGAGGGGTTTCCGGGCGCTGGGTAGGTGCTGGGTCGTTGGTTTCAGCCGCCTCCCCTTCCTTCTCAGGTTGAAGTTCCTCACTGCGGAGAAGGTTGCTGGTCTCCTTTCTAACAGCGGACGCCTTCGTCGAACCTTCTCCCGGCCTTTCCTTGGACCTTGCCGCCTGAGCACAGCTGAGGCAATGTTTTGGACAAGTCTTGTAGAGATGGCCTGCCGCACCGCACAAGTTGCAACACTTAGTCTGCTTACAGTCCTTGGTCTGATGGCCTTCCTCCTTGCAGTTCTTGCAAACAACTGCGCTGCAGTTGGCTGTCATGTGGCCAGATTTGCCACAGGTGCGGCAAACTCTGGGCTGCCCAACCTAGACCAAGAAGCCTCGACTTCCCCCGATAGCGAAGCTGGAGGGAGGGTGGATGATGGCTCCACTGGGATCTACCTTCAAGGTCACCTTGACCTGCCGCTTGCTGGTCCAGATGCCAAAGGGGTCCTTGACATCAGTGCTGCTGCCGGCCACTTCGACGTACCTGGCGAGAAAGGTGAGTACATCCACCACCGGAACATGGGGGTTGTAGAGGTGAATCGTCACCACCCGGTCCCGTTGTGACGGAAGCGTGAAGAGCGGCTCCGCTGTGAGGATCGACAGTGGCGCCCGGTTCCCTTTAACACCTTCAGGAGCTTGATACATCCAGCCACGTTCCGGAACGTCACGTCGAAGTATCCACTGCTGGGGAAATCCTGCAGGCAGAAGACGTCCGTCGCTTGAAATCCGCAGCAATCGAACAGAATTTTCTTGATGAAGAAGGTGCGATCGACCGGTGCATCTCCTTCCTTGTCCTTTACGACCACCCGAAAGGTGTTGCGCACTCCCTGGCCCGAAGCTCGAAAATTGGTTATAGCCATTTTACTCAAAGCTTCCCCAGGATCAAAAGACAACGATCATGGTCTCTTCTCAATCAAATGAGCACTGATAAGAACAGATACTACATTTGATCTTAGCCAAAAGGCCGAGAACCGATGGCCGTAAAACTGCGTTTGCTGCGCGCGTCAGGCCCGGCGTGCGGCCTCGACGTCAAAGTAGCCGCCGGGTGGGCGAGCCTCGGGCGAAAGAGGCGACGGCGGGCGGTCTTTGAGCCAGAGCTCCTTTTGTTGCCGGGCCTTGCAAGCAGAAAGGAAAGCACGCGTGCATGCCACGCGCAGCCATTCCTTGCGCTTCTGCGCGAGGCATTGCGCAGGCAAAAAGACACGCGCGCGCGCGCGCTGGGCAGCAAAGGGCGGCCTGCAACTGCGGGGCAATCCAACAGGGGGCAGCGTAGCGCCCACGGAAAACTGCAGCAAAGTCAGCCGAGCAGCAGCGCCGTCACTATTGCGAATTCTATTTTTCAGCAGGGGTCTCGCCCCCATGGAGTGGGGGGAAGCTGCACCGCTCCTGCAAACACTGCAATACCAGGTGGATGCATGGAGTGGACGGGGCAAGCCCCTGTTCCATCTCCCTGTCCCAAAAATCAATTTAATATTTGGTCCCCAGATAGGGGACGCATCAGATATTAAACTGATAAGAACAGATACTACACTTGATCTTAGCCAAAAGGCCGAGAAGCGATGGCCGTAAAACTGCGTTTGCTGCGCGCGTCAGGCCCGGCGTGCGGCCTCTACCTCAAAGTAGCCGCCGGGTGGGCGAGCCTAGGGCGAAAGAGGCGACGGCGGGCGGTCTTTGAGCCAGAGCTCCTTTTGTTGCCGGGCCTTGCAAGCAGAAAGGAAAGCACGCGTGCATGCCACACGCAGCCATTCCTTGCGCTTCTTCGCGAGGCATTGCGCAGGAAAAAAGACACGCGCGCGCTGGGCAGCAAAGGGCGGCCTGCAACTGCGGGGCAATCCAACAGGGGGCAGCGTAGCGCCCACGGAAAACTGCAGCAAAGTCAGCCGAGCAGCAGCGCCGTCACGATTGCGAATTCTATTTTTCAGCAGGGGTCTCGCCCCCATGGAGGGGGAAAGCTGCACCGCTCCTGGAAACACTGCAATACCAGGTGGATGCATGGGGTGGACGGGGCAAGCCCCTGTTCCATCTCCCTGTCCCAAAAATCAATTTCATATTTGGTCCCCAGATAGGGGACGTATCAGATATTAAACTGATAAGAACAGATACTACTTTTTTTTTTATTTCCAAAATATACTTTATTCATAAAAATCTGTAAAAATTACATTGCCAAACAGTTTCCAAACAGCACCAAAAAATACAAACATTGCAAGGGAGATCAGTTTCCTTCAATACTGTCATGAGTTTCTTCCCAACCCTTCCGTTTCTCAATTGTCATGTCAATTACAGTTTTACATTTACAGCAATTCAGAATATTAACGATACAGTTCGAGGGGTTTCCCATGGATCCAGCCCCTCAGTCTAGCTTGGTGGGGGAACCTTACACTGTGGTCTTTCCCCATTGAGCCTTTGCTGCGGCTGCCCCAAGCTTTAGTGCGTCCCTCAGCACGTAGTCCTGGACCTTGGAATGTGCCAGTCTGCAACATTCGGTGGTGGACAACTCTTTGCGCTGGAAGACCAGCAAGTTTCGGGCAGACCAAAGGGCGTCTTTCACCGAATTGATAGTCCTCCAGCAGCAGTTGATGTTTGTCTCGGTGTGCGTCCCTGGGAACAGCCCGTAGAGCACAGACTCCTGTGTTACAGAGCTGCTTGGGATGAACCTTGACAAAAACCACTGCATCTCTTTCCACACCTGCTTTGCAAAGGCACATTCCAGGAGGAGGTGGGCGACCGTCTCTTCCCCACCACAGCCAACGCGGGGGCACTGTGCGGAGGGGGCGAGACTTCGGGTGTGCATGAAGGATCTGACGGGGAGGGCCCTTCTCACCACCAGCCAAGCTACGTCTTGGTGCTTGTTTGAAAGTTCTGGTGATGAGGCATTCCGCCAAATGACTTTGACGGTCTGCTCGGGGAACCATCCGACAGGATCCACCGTTTCCTTTTCCCGTAGGGCCTTGAGGACATTCCGTGCAGACCACTGCCTGATGGACCGGTGGTCAAAGGTGTTTTTCCGCAGAAACTGCTCCACGAAGGATAGGTGGTACGGCACGTCCCAACTGCACGGAGCGTTCCGCGGCAATGTGACCAGGCCCATCCTTCGCAACACCGGGGACAGATAGAACCTCAGCACGTAGTGACACTTGGAGTTTGCGTACTGGGGATCTACACATAGCTTGATGCAGCCGCACACGAAGGTGGTCATCAGGATGAGGGCCACGTTGGGTACATTTTTCCCGCCCATGTCCAGAGATTTGAACATCGTGTCCCTCCGGACCCGGTCCATTTTAGATCCCCAGACGAAGCGGAAAATGGCTCGGGTGACTGCCACGGCGCAGGAGTGGGGTATGGGCCAGACCTGCGCCACGTAGAGCAACAACGTGAGCGCCTCACACCTGATGACCAGGTTCTTACCCACAATGGAGAGAGATCGCTGCCCCCACATGCCCAACTTTTGTCGTACCTTGGCTACTCGCTCCTCCCATGTTTTGGTGCACGCCCCGGCCCTTCCGAACCATATCCCCAGCACCTTCAGGTAATCTGACCTGACGGTGAAGGGGACAAAGGATCGGTCAGCCCAGTTCCCAAAGAACATGGCCTCGCTCTTGCCGTGGTTAACTTTGGCTCCCGAGGCCAGTTCGAACTGGTCGCAGATGCTCATCAGTCTGCGCACGGACAGCGGATCCGAGCAGAAGACGGCGACGTCATCCATGTACAGGGAGGTTTTGACCTGAGTGCCTCCGCTGCCTGGGATTGTCACCCCTCTTATGCTCGCATCCTTCCTAATAGACTCAGCAAAGGGTTCAATACAGCAAACAAACAAGACCGGGGACAGAGGACAGCCCTGTCTGACTCCAGATTTGATCGGGAAACTTTCAGATTCCCACCCGTTGATTGACACTGCGCTACTGATGTTTGTGTAGAGCAGTTGGATCCAATTGCAGATTCCCTCCCCAAACCCCATTTTGGAAAGCACGTCCATCATGTAGGTGTGCGATATCCTGTCAAAAGCCTTCTCCTGGTCCAGGCTGATGAGGCAGGTGTCCACCCTCCTGTCCCGTACGTAGGCGATCGTATCCCTGAGTAGCGCGAGGCTATCAGAGATCTTCCTGCCGGGTACAGTACAGGTCTGATCGGGGTGAATCACCAGCTCCAGAGCAGACTTGACTCGACTGGCTATGACTTTGGACAGAATCTTGTAATCAACATTAAGCAGTGAGATGGGCCGCCAATTTCTGATTTCTACCCTCTCCCCCTTCTGCTTGTAAATGAGGGTGATGATGCCTTTTCTCATGGATTCTGACATGCTGCCGGCCAGGAGCATACTCTCGTATACTTCCAGCAGGTCCGGGCCGACCCAGTCCCACAGGGCCGAGTACAACTCGACCGGTAAGCCGTCGCTCCCGGGAGTTTTACTCGCCTCGAAAGACTCGACGGCCTTTGTCAGCTCGTCCAGAGTTAGCGGCTTGTCCAGTCCCTCCCTCCTGCTGTCATCTAGGACCTCTGTGATAGATGACAGGAAGGACTGGGAGGCTCTGCTGTCTGTGGGCTTCGCGTCATACAGCCCAGCATAAAAGGATTTGCTGATCCTTAGTATGTCGGACTGCGAAGACGTTACCGAGCCATCTTCTTCCTTCAGGCTGCTGATAACAGAGCTCTCTCTGTGTACCTTTTGGAAGAAGTAACGCGAGCACGTCTCATCCTGCTCGATGGAGCGGACTCTGGACCGGAAGATGATCTTGGAGGCCTCCTTGGCAAAGAGCGAGGCCTGCTGGCTCTTCACCTCTTGGAGGTCCTCCTTGACCTCGACCCCCATTGACTGCAACCGGAGTAGATTTTGCATAATTTTCTGGAGTCGGGACAGTTCCCTCTGTCTCTCTCTCGCCTTCTGAACACCTTTGTGGATGAAGAACCTCTTGATGTTCTCCTTAATCGCTTCCCACCAGTGAACTGGAGACTCAAAGAGGGGTTTCACGGTCCTCCAACCTTTGTAATCCCTTTTGAGTTCCTCAACGTTCTCTGGGGTCAGCAGTGTCGCATTGAGCTTCCACGTCCCTCTGCCAACCCGCTGGTCGTCCTGTAAGTGACAGTCGGCCAGTAAGAGGCAGTGGTCGGAGAAGAACACCGGCTTGACGTCGGTGGATCCGACCGTGACAGCACGGGACACAAACAGGAAGTCAATCCTGGAACGGGCAGACCCGTCCGATCTTGACCATGTGTATCTGCGCTGCGCTCCGTCTGCAGGTTTGCTGAAGACGTCGTGCAGTTTGGCATCCTTAACTGTTTCTCTTAGGAATCTGGACGTACCGTCCAGTTTGCTGTCGTCACTGCCGGATCGTCCAGCCGCATCGATGATGCAGTTGAAGTCACCGCCTAGGATGACCGGCCTGGACGTCGCCAGCAGCAGTGGGAGCTGCTGGAAGACGGTCAGCCGCTCGCTGCGTTGTACCGGGGCGTACACGTTGATCAACCGGAGCGGAGCGTTGTTGTACATCACGTCTGCTACGAGGAGGCGGCCGCCCACCACCTCCTTAACTTCGGAGATGGTGAAGTTACCTCCCCGCAGCAGAATACCCAGGCCGGAGGAACGGCAGTCATTACCCCCCGACCAGATCGATGGCCCGTGGGACCACCATCGCGACCACTGCCTGTAGGTGCTGAGGTGTGGTATTCCACACTCCTGCAGAAACAGTAGGTCAGCTTTGACCTTGGCAAGGTAATCCAAGGTTGAAACACATCGCGTAGTCGATTTAATGCTACGCACATTAATGGAAGCAATTCTTACACCCATTTTTTACTAAAAATTAGTTGTTGCTTCCCATACCATTTGTCCTCGCTAGTCCCAGTCCTTCCCCTTCGGGATGTTCCTGCATACCCATCGTATGCGCAAGCAGTTTCACGTTGGTTGGGCTCAGAAACCCCTCCTGATTTTTCCTGCAGGGTTTGTGCCGCTCGGGTGACATCGGGGGGGTCTTGTAGGCAGAGAGGATTGGGTTGTCCTCAGCTGCTTCCATCTGTTCCTCCTCGAAAACATCACAGCTCCCGGTCTCCCGGAGCTCAGGTGCGCCAGACGTGTCTTTGCTCCCGGTGTCCTGGAGCTGAGATGCGTTGGCCACGTCGTTACGTGTGGGGCATTGGGGTTGGGGCACGCTGGGCCCATCACAGCTTCCAGTGCCCGGGGGCTGGGATGCTTTATCATCCATCTCGGAGTTCTGCCGCCTCTTTTGAAGGGGCTGTCGTTCCAGCATTTCCCCGTCCAGTGAAGAGGAGTTGTTGCAGTCTGATTCAGAAGAGAGCCTCCTCTTGCCACTGGTTTGGGTGGTGGCTTTGGGATGTTTTTTCTTTGTGGTTCTCCTCTGGACCACTTGCCACTGACCTGTTTGTCCATCTGCTGCCTCCTCCTCCATTGATTCTGTCTGTGGGGGAGGGGTTTCCGGGCGCTGGGTAGGTGCTGGGTCGTTGGTTTCAGCCGCCTCCCCTTCCTTCTCAGGTTGAAGTTCCTCACTGCGGAGAAGGTTGCTGGTCTCCTTTCGAACAGCGGACGCCTTCGTCGAACCTTCGCCCGGCCATTCCTTGGACCTTGCCGCCTGAGCATAGCTTTGACAACGTTTGGGACAGGTCTTGTAGAGATGGCCTGCCGCACCGCACAAGTTGCAACACTTAGTCTGCTTACAGTCCTTGGTCTGATGGCCTTCCTCCTTGCAGTTCTTGCAAACAACCGTGTTGCAGTTGGCTGCCATGTGACCAGATTTGCCACAGGTGCGACAAACTCTGGGCTGCCCAGCGTAGACCAAGAAGCCTCGACTTCCCCCGATAGCGAAGCTGGAGGGAGGGTGGATGATGGCTCCACTGGGATCTACCTTCAAGGTCACCTTGACCTGCCGCTTGCTGGTCCAGATCCCAAAGGGGTCCTTGACATCAGTGCTGCTGCCGGCCACCTCGACGTACCTGGCGAGAAAGGTGAGTACATCCACCACCGGAACATGGGGGTTGTAGAGGTGAATCGTCACCACCCGGTCCCGTTGTGACGGAAGCGTGAAGAGCGGCTCCGCTGTGAGGATCGACAGTGGCGCCCGGTCCCCTTTCTCCTTGAACGCCTTCAGGAACTTGATGCATCCCGCCACGTTCCGGAACGTCACGTCAAAGTATCCACTGCTGGGGAAATCCTGCAGGCAGAAGACGTCCGTCGCTTGAAATCCGCAGCAATCGAAGAGAATTTTCTTGATGAAGAAGGTGCGATCGACCGGTGCATCTCCTTCCTTGTCCTTCACGACCACCCGAACGGTGTTGCGCACTCCCTGGCCCAAAGCTCGAAAATTGGTTATAGCCATTTTACTCAAAGCTTCCCCAGGATCAAAAAGCAATGATCATGGTCTCTTCTCAATCAAATAAGCACTGATAAGAACAGATACTACACTTGATCTTAGCCAAAAGGCCGAGAAGCGATGGCCGTAAAACTGCGTTTGCTGCGCGCGTCAGGCCCGGCGTGCGGCCTCTACGTCAAAGTAGCCGCCGGGTGGGCGAGCCTCGGGCGAAAGAGGCGACGGCGGGCGGTCTTTGAGCCAGAGCTCCTTTTGTTGCCGGGCCTTGCAAGCAGAAAGGAAAGCACGCGTGCATGCCACGCGCAGCCATTCCTCGCGCTTCAGCGCGAGGCATTGCGCAGGAACAAAGACAACCGCGCGCGCTGGGCAGCAAAGGGCGGCCTGCAACTGCGGGGCAATCCAACAGGGGGCAGCGTAGCACCCAGGGAAAACTGCAGCAAAGTCAGCCGAGCAGCAGCGCCGTCACTATTGCGAATTCTATTTTTCAGCATGGGTCTCCCCCCCATGGAGGGGGGAAGCTGCACCGCTCCTGGAAACACTGCAATACCAGGTGGATGCATGGAGTGGACGGGGCAAGCCCCTGCTCCATCTCCCTGTCCCAAAAATCAATTTAACATTTGGTCCCCAGATAGGGGACGTATCAGATATTAAACTGATAAGAACAGATACTTTTTTTTTCCAAAATATACTTTATTCATAAAAATCTGTAAAAATTACATTGCCAAACAGTTTCCAAACAGCACGAAAAAATACAAACATTGCAAAAGAGATCAGTTTCTTTCAATAATGTCATGAGTTTCTTCCCAACCCTTCCGTTTCACAATTGTCATGTCAATTACAGTTTTACATTTACAGCAATTCAGAATATTAACGATACAGTTCGAGGGGCTTCCCATGGTTCCAGCCCCTCAGTCCAGCTTGGTGGGGGAACCTTACACTGTGGTCTTTCCCCATTGAGCCTTTGCTGCGGCTGCCCCAAGCTTTAGTGCGTCCCTCAGCACGTAGTCCTGGACCTTGGAATGTGCCAGTCTGCAACATTCGGTGGTGGACAACCGATTTTTTTTTTTTTTTATTTCCAAAATATACTTTATTCATAAAAATCTGTAAAAATTACATTGCCAAACAGTTTCCAACCAGCACGAAAAAATACAAACATTGCAAAAGAGATCAGTTTCTTTCAATAAGATAAGAACAGATACTACACTTGATCTTAGCCAAAAGGCCGAGAAGCGATGGCCCTAAAACTGCGTTTGCTGCGCGCGTCAGGCCCGGCGTGCGGCCTCTACGTCAAAGTAGCCGCCGGGTGGGCGAGCCTCGGGCGAAAGTGGCGACGGCGGGCGGTCTTTGAGCCAGAGCTCCTTTTGTTGCCGGGCCTTGCAAGCAGAAAGGAAAGCACGCGTGCATGCCACGCGCAGCCATTCCTCGCGCTTCTGCGTGAGGCATTGCGCAGGAAAAAAGACAACCGCGCGCGCTGGGCAGCAAAGGGCGGCCTGCAACTGCGGGGCAATCCAACAGGGGGCAGCGTAGCACCCAGGGAAAACTGCAGCAAAGTCAGCCGAGCAGCAGCGCCGTCACTATTGCGAATTCTATTTTTCAGCAGGGGTCTCGCCCCCATGGAGGGGGGAAGCTGCACCGCTCCTGGAAACACTGCAATACCAGGAGGATGCATGGAGTGGACGGGGCAAGCCCCTGCTCCATCTCCCTGTCCCAAAAATCAATTTAATATTTGGTCCCCAGATAGGGGACGTATCAGATATTAAACTGATAAGAACAGATACTTTTTTTTTCCAAAATATACTTTATTCATAAAAATCTGTAAAAATTACATTGCCAAACAGTTTCCAAACAGCACGAAAAAATACAAACATTGCAAAAGAGATCAGTTTCTTTCAATAATGTCATGAGTTTCTTCCCAACCCTTCCGTTTCACAATTGTCATGTCAATTACAGTTTTACATTTACAGCAATTGAGAATATTAACGATACAGTTCGAGGGGCTTCCCATGGTTCCAGCCCCTCAGTCCAGCTTGGTGGGGGAACCTTACACTGTGGTCTTTCCCCATTGAGCCTTTGCTGCGGCTGCCCCAAGCTTTAGTGCGTCCCTCAGCACGTAGTCCTGGACCTTGGAATGTGCCAGTCTGCAACATTCGGTGGTGGACAACTCTTTGCGCTGGAAGACCAGCAAGTTTCGGGCAGACCAAAGGGCGTCTTTCACCGAATTGATAGCCCTCCAGCAGCAGTTGATGTTTGTCTCGGTGTGCGTCCCTGGGAACAGCCCGTAGAGCACAGACTCCTGTGTTACAGAGCTGCTTGGGATGAACCTTGACAAAAACCACTGCATCTCTTTCCACACCTGCTTTGCAAAGGCACATTCCAGGAGGAGGTGGGCGACCGTCTCTTCCCCACCACAGCCAACGCGGGGGCACTGTGCGGAGGGGGCGAGACTTCGGGTGTGCATGAAGGATCTGACGGGGAGGGCCCTTCTCACCACCAGCCAAGCTACGTCTTGGTGCTTGTTTGAAAGTTCTGGTGATGAGGCATTCCGCCAAATGACTTTGACGGTCTGCTCGGGGAACCATCCGACAGGATCCACCGTTTCCTTTTCCCGTAGGGCCTTGAGGACATTCCGTGCAGACCACTGCCTGATGAACCGGTGGTCAAAGGTGTTTTTCCGCAGAAACTGCTCCACGAAGGATAGGTGGTACGGCGCCTCCCAACTGCACGGTGCGTTCCGCGGCAATGTGACCCGGCCCATCCTTCGCAACACCGGGGACAGATAGAACCTCAGCACGTAGTGACACTTGGAGTTTGCGTACTGGGGATCGACACATAGCTTGATGCAGCCGCACACGAAGGTGGTCATCAGGATGAGGGCCAAGTTGGGTACATTTTTCCCGCCCATGTCCAGAGATTTGAACATCGTGTCCCTCTGGACCCGGTCCATTTTAGATCCCCAGACGAAGCGGAAAATGGCTCGGGTGACTGCCACGGCGCAGGAGTGGGGTATGGGCCAGACCTGCGCCACGTAGAGCAACAACGTGAGCGCCTCGCACCTGATGACCAGGTTCTTACCCACAATGGAGAGAGATCGCTGCCCCCACATGCCCAACTTTTGTCGTACCTTGGCTACTCGCTCCTCCCATGTTTTGGTGCACGCCCTGGCACTTCCGAACCATGTCCCCAGCACCTTCAGGTAATCTGACCTGACGGAGAAGGGGACAAAGGATCGGTCAGCCCAGTTCCCAAAGAACATGGCCTCGCTCTTGCCGTGGTTAACTTTGGCTCCCGAGGCCAGTTCGAACTGGTCGCAGATGCTCATCAGTCTGCGCACGGACAGCTGATCCGAGCAGAAGACGGCGACGTCATCCATGTACAGGGAGGTTTTGACCTGAGTGCCTCCGCTGCCTGGGATTGTCACCCCTCTTATGCTCGCATCCTTCCTAATAGACTCAGCAAAGGGTTCAATACAGCAAACAAACAAGACCGGGGACAGAGGACAGCCCTGTCTGACTCCAGATTTGATCGGGAAACTTTCAGATTCCCACCCGTTGATTGACACTGCGCTACTGATGTTTGTGTAGAGCAGTTGGATCCAATTGCAGATTCCCTCCCCAAACCCCATTTTGGAAAGCACGTCCATCATGTAGGTGTGCGATATCCTGTCAAAAGCCTTCTCCTGGTCCAGGCTGATGAGGCAGGTGTCCACCCTCCTGTCCCGTACGTAGGCGATCGTATCCCTGAGTAGCGCGAGGCTATCAGAGATCTTCCTGCCGGGTACAGTACAGGTCTGATCGGGGTGAATCACCAGCTCCAGAGCAGACTTGACTCGACTGGCTATGACTTTGGACAGAATCTTGTAATCAACATTAAGCAGTGAGATGGGCCGCCAATTTCTGATTTCTGCCCTCTCCCCCTTCTGCTTGTAAATGAGGGTGATGATGCCTTTTCTCATGGATTCTGACATGCTACCGGCCAGGAGCATACTCTCGTATACTTCCAGCAGGTCCGGGCCGACCCAGTCCCACAGGGCCGAGTACAACTCGACCGGTAAGCCGTCGCTCCCGGGGGTTTTACTCGTCTCGAAAGACTCGACGGCATTTGTCAGCTCGTCCAGAGTTAGCGGTTTGTCCAGTCCCTCCCTCCTGCTGTCATCTAAGACCTCTGTGATAGATGACAGGAAGGACTGGGAGGCTCTGCTGTCTGTGGGCTTCGCGTCATACAGCCCAGCATAAAAGGATTTGCTGATCCTTAGTATGTCGGACTGCGAAGACGTTACCGAGCCATCTTCTTCCATCAGGCTGCTGATAACAGAGCTCTCTCTGTGTACCTTTTGGAAGAAGTAACGCGAGCACGTCTCATCCTGCTCGATGGAGCGGACTCTGGACCGGAAGATGATCTTGGAGGCCTCCTTGGCAAAGAGCGAGGCCTGCTGGCTCTTCACCTCTTGGAGGTCCTCCTTGACCTCGACCCCCATTGACTGCAACCGGAGTAGATTTTGCATACTTTTCTGGAGTCGGGACAGTTCCCTCTGTCTCTCTCTCGCCTTCTGAACACCTTTGTGGATGAAGAACCTCTTGATGTTCTCCTTAATCGCTTCCCACCAGTGAACTGGAGACTCAAAGAGAGGTTTCACGGTCCTCCAACCATTGTAATCCCTTTTGAGTTCCTCAACGTTCTCTGGGGTCAGCAGTGTCGCATTGAGCTTCCACGTCCCTCTGCCAACCCGCTGGTCGTCCTGTAAGTGACAGTCGGCCAGTAAGAGGCAGTGGTCGGAGAAGAACACCGGCTTGACGTCGGTGGATCCGACCGTGACAGCACGGGACACAAACAGGAAGTCAATCCTGGAACGGGCAGACCCGTCCGATCTTGACCATGTGTATCTGCGCTGCGCTGCGCTCCGTCTGCAGGTTTGCTGAAGACGTCGTGCAGTTTGGCATCCTTAACTGTTTCTACTAGGAATCTGGACGTAGCGTCCAGTTTGCTGTCGTCACTGCCGGATCGTCCAGCCGCATCGATGATGCAGTTGAAGTCACCGCCTAGGATGACCGGCCTGGACGTCGCCAGCAGCAGTGGGAGCTGCTGGAAGACGGTCAGCCGCTCGCTGCGTTGTACCGGGGCGTACACGTTGATCAACCGGAGCGGAGCGTTGTTGTACATCACGTCTGCTACGAGGAGGCGGCCGCCCACCACCTCCTTAACTTCGGAGATGGTGAAGTTACCTCCCCGCAGCAGAATACCCAGGCCGGAGGAACGGCAGTCATTACCCCCCGACCAGATCGATGGCCCGTGGGACCACCATCGCGACCACTGCCTGTAGGTGCTGAGGTGTGGTATTCCACACTCCTGCAGAAACAGTAGGTCAGCTTTGACCTTGGCAAGGTAATCCAAGGTTGAAACACATCGCGTAGTAGATTTAATGCTACGCACATTAATGGAAGCAATTCTTACACCCATTTTTTACTAAAAATTAGTTGTTGCTTCCCATACCATTTGTCCTCGCTAGTCCCAGTCCTTCCCCTTCGGGATGTTCCTGCATACCCATCGTATGCGCAAGCAGTTTCACGTTGGTTGGGCTCAGAAACCCCTCCTGATTTTTCATGCAGGGTTTGTGCCGCTCGGGTGACATCGGGGGGGTCTTGTAGGCAGAGAGGATTGGGTTGTCCTCAGCTGCTTCCATCTGTTCCTCCTCGAAAACATCACAGCTCCCGGTCTCCCGGAGCTCAGGTGCGCCAGACGTGTCTTTGCTCCCGGTGTCGCAGAGCTGAGATGCGTTGGCCACTTCGTTACGTGTGGGGCATTGGGGTTGGGGCACGCTGGGCCCATCACAGCTTCCAGTGCCCGGGGGCTGGGATGCTTTATCATCCATCTCGGAGTTCTGCCGCCTCTTTTGAAGGGGCTGTCGTTCCAGCATTTCCCCGTCCAGTGAAGAGGAGTTGTTGCAGTCTGATTCAGAAGAGAGCCTCCTCTTGCCACTGGTTTGGGTGGTGGCTTTGGGATGTTTTTTCTTTGTGGTTTTCCTCTGGACCACTTGCCACTGACCTGTTTGTCCATCTGCTGCCTCCTCCTCCATTGATTCTGTCTGTGGAGGAGGGGTTTCCGGGCGCTGGGTAGGTGCTGGGTCGTTGGTTTCAGCCGCCTCCCCTTCCTTCTCAGGTTGAAGTTCCTCACTGCGGAGAAGGTTGCTGGTCTCCTTTCTAACAGCGGACGCCTTCGTCGAACCTTCTCCCGGCCTTTCCTTGGACCTTGCCGCCTGAGCACAGCTGAGGCAATGTTTTGGACAAGTCTTGTAGAGATGGCCTGCCGCACCGCACAAGTTGCAACACTTAGTCTGCTTACAGTCCTTGGTCTGATGGCCTTCCTCCTTGCAGTTCTTGCAAACAACTGCGCTGCAGTTGGCTGTCATGTGGCCAGATTTGCCACAGGTGCGGCAAACTCTGGGCTGCCCAACCTAGACCAAGAAGCCTCGACTTCCCCCGATAGCGAAGCTGGAGGGAGGGTGGATGATGGCTCCACTGGGATCTACCTTCAAGGTCACCTTGACCTGCCGCTTGCTGGTCCAGATCCCAAAGGGGTCCTTGACATCAGTGCTGCTGCCGGCCACTTCGACGTACCTGGCGAGAAAGGTGAGTACATCCACCACCGGAACATGGGGGTTGTAGAGGTGAATCGTCACCACCCGGTCCCGTTGTGACGGAAGCGTGAAGAGCGGCTCCGCTGTGAGGATCGACAGTGGCGCCCGGTTCCCTTTAACGCCTTCAGGAGCTTGATACATCCCGCCACGTTCCGGAACGTCACGTCGAAGTATCCACTGCTGGGGAAATCCTGCAGGCAGAAGACGTCCGTCGCTTGAAATCCGCAGCAATCGAACAGAATTTTCTTGATGAAGAAGGTGCGATCGACCGGTGCATCTCCTTCCTTGTCCTTTACGACCACCCGAAAGGTGTTGCGCACTCCCTGGCCCGAAGCTCGAAAATTGGTTATAGCCATTTTACTCAAAGCTTCCCCAGGATCAAAAGGCAATGATCATGGTCTCTTCTCAATCAAATGAGCACTGATAAGAACAGATTTTTTTTTTTTTTATTTCCAAAATATACTTTATTCATAAAAATCTGTAAAAATTACATTGCCAAACAGTTTCCAAACAGCACGAAAAAATACAAACATTGCAAAAGAGATCAGTTTCTTTCAATAATGTCATGAGTTTCTTCCCAACCCTTCCGTTTCACAATTGTCATGTCAATTACAGTTTTACATTTACAGCAATTGAGAATATTAACGATACAGTTCGAGGGGCTTCCCATGGTTCCAGCCCCTCAGTCCAGCTTGGTGGGGGAACCTTACACTGTGGTCTTTCCCCATTGAGCCTTTGCTGCGGCTGCCCCAAGCTTTAGTGCGTCCCTCAGCACGTAGTCCTGGACCTTGGAATGTGCCAGTCTGCAACATTCGGTGGTGGACAACTCTTTGCGCTGGAAGACCAGCAAGTTTCGGGCAGACCAAAGGGCGTCTTTCACCGAATTGATAGTCCTCCAGCAGCAGTTGATGTTTGTCTCGGTGTGCGTCCCTGGGAACAGCCCGTAGAGCACAGACTCCTGTGTTACAGAGCTGCTTGGGATGAACCTTGACAAAAACCACTGCATCTCTTTCCACACCTGCTTTGCAAAGGCACATTCCAGGAGGAGGTGGGCGACCGTCTCTTCCCCACCACAGCCAACGCGGGGGCACTGTGCGGAGAGGGCGAGACTTCGGGTGCGCATGAAGGATCTGACGGGGACGGCCCTTCTCACCACCAGCCAAGCTACATCTTGGTGCTTGTTTGAAAGTTCTGGTGATGAGGCATTCCGCCAAATGACTTTGACGGTCTGCTCGGGGAACCATCCGACAGGATCCACCGTTTCCTTAAACTGATAAGAACAGATTTTTTTTTTTTTTATTTCCAAAATATACTTTATTCATAAAAATCTGTAAAAATTACATTGCCAAACAGTTTCCAAACAGCACCAAAAAATACAAACATTGCAAGGGAGATCAGTTTCCTTCAATACTGTCATGAGTTTCTTCCCAACCCTTCCGTTTCTCAATTGTCATGTCAATTACAGTTTTACATTTACAGCAATTCAGAATATTAACGATACAGTTCGAGGGGTTTCCCATGGTTCCAGCCCCTCAGTCTAGCTTGGTGGGGGAACCTTACACTGTGGTCTTTCCCCATTGAGCCTTTGCTGCGGCTGCCCCAAGCTTTAGTGCGTCCCTCAGCACGTAGTCCTGGACCTTGGAATGTGCCAGTCTGCAACATTCGGTGGTGGACAACTCTTTGCGCTGGAAGACCAGCAAGTTTCGGGCAGACCAAAGGGCGTCTTTCACCGAATTGATAGTCCTCCAGCAGCAGTTGATGTTTGTCTCGGTGTGCGTCCCTGGGAACAGCCCGTAGAGCACAGACTCCTGTGTTACAGAGCTGCTTGGGATGAACCTTGACAAAAACCACTGCATCTCTTTCCACACCTGCTTTGCAAAGGCACATTCCAGGAGGAGGTGGGCGACCGTCTCTTCCCCACCACAGCCAACGCGGGGGCACTGTGCGGAGGGGGCGAGACTTCGGGTGTGCATGAAGGATCTGACGGGGAGGGCCCTTCTCACCACCAGCCAAGCTACGTCTTGGTGCTTGTTTGAAAGTTCTGGTGATGAGGCATTCCGCCAAATGACTTTGACGGTCTGCTCGGGGAACCATCCGACAGGATCCACCGTTTCCTTTTCCCGTAGGGCCTTGAGGACATTCCGTGCAGACCACTGCCTGATGGACCGGTGGTCAAAGGTGTTTTTCCGCAGAAACTGCTCCACGAAGGATAGGTGGTACGGCGCCGCCCAACTGCACGGAGCGTTCCGCGGCAATGTGACCAGGCCCATCCTTCGCAACACCGGGGACAGATAGAACCTCAGCACGTAGTGACACTTGGAGTTTGCGTACTGGGGATCGACACATAGCTTGATGCAGCCGCACACGAAGGTGGTCATCAGGATGAGGGCCACGTTGGGTACATTTTTCCCGCCCTTGTCCAGAGATTTGAACATCGTGTCCCTCCGGACCCGGTCCATTTTAGATCCCCAGACGAAGCGGAAAATGGCTCGGGTGACTGCCACGGCGCAGGAGTGGGGTATGGGCCAGACCTGCGCCACGTAGAGCAACAACGTGAGCGCCTCGCACCTGATGACCAGGTTCTTACCCACAATGGAGAGAGACCGCTGCCCCCACATGCCCAACTTTTGTCGTACCTTGGCTACTCGCTCCTCCCATGTTTTGGTGCACGCCCCGGCCCTTCCGAACCATATCCCCAGCACCTTCAGGTAATCTGACCTGACGGTGAAGGGGACAAAGGATCGGTCAGCCCAGTTCCCAAAGAACATGGCCTCGCTCTTGCCGTGGTTAACTTTGGCTCCCGAGGCCAGTTCGAACTGGTCGCAGATGCTCATCAGTCTGCGCACGGACAGCGGATCCGAGCAGAAGACGGCGACGTCATCCATGTACAGGGAGGTTTTGACCTGAGTGCCTCCGCTGCCTGGGATTGTCACCCCTCTTATGCTCGCATCCTTCCTAATAGACTCAGCAAAGGGTTCAATACAGCAAACAAACAAGACCGGGGAAAGAGGACAGCCCTGTCTGACTCCAGATTTGATCGGGAAACTTTCAGATTCCCACCCGTTGATTGACACTGCGCTACTGATGTTTGTGTAGAGCAGTTGGATCCAATTGCAGATTCCCTCCCCAAACCCCATTTTGGAAAGCACGTCCATCATGTAGGTGTGCGATATCCTGTCAAAAGCCTTCTCCTGGTCCAGGCTGATGAGGCAGGTGTCCACCCTCCTGTCCCGTACGTAGGCGATCGTATCCCTGAGTAGCGCGAGACTATCAGAGATCTTCCTGCCGGGTACAGTACAGGTCTGATCGGGGTGAATCACCAACTCCAGAGCAGACTTGACTCGACTGGCTATGACTTTGGACAGAATCTTGTAATCAACATTAAGCAGTGAGATGGGCCGCCAATTTCTGATTTCTGCCCTCTCCCCCTTCTGCTTGTAAATGAGGGTGATGATGCCTTTTCTCATGGTCTCTGACATGCTGCCGGCCAGGAGCATACTCTCGTATACTTCCAGCAGGTCCGGGCCGACCCAGTCCCACAGGGCCGAGTACAACTCGACCGGTAAGCCGTCGCTCCCGGGAGTTTTACTCGCCTCGAAAGACTCGACGGCCTTTGTCAGCTCGTCCAGAGTTAGCGGCTTGTCCAGTCCCTCCCTCCTGCTGTCATCTAAGACCTCTGTGATAGATGACAGGAAGGACTGGGAGGCTCTGCTGTCTGTGGGCTTCGCGTCATACAGCCCAGCATAAAAGGATTTGCTGATCCTTAGTATGTCGGACTGCGAAGACGTTACCGAGCCATCTTCTTCCTTCAGGCTGCTGATAACAGAGCTCTCTCTGTGTACCTTTTGGAAGAAGTAACGCGAGCACGTCTCATCCTGCTCGATGGAGCGGACTCTGGACCGGAAGATGATCTTGGAGGCCTCCTTGGCAAAGAGCGAGGCCTGCTGGCTCTTCACCTCTTGGAGGTCCTCCTTGACCTCGACCCCCATTGACTGCAACCGGAGTAGATTTTGCATAATTTTCTGGAGTCGGGACAGTTCCCTCTGTCTCTCTCTCGCCTTCTGAACACCTTTGTGGATGAAGAACCTCTTGATGTTCTCCTTAATCGCTTCCCACCAGTGAACTGGAGACTCAAAGAGGGGTTTCACGGTCCTCCAACCATTGTAATCCCTTTTGAGTTCCTCAACGTTCTCTGGGGTCAGCAGTGTCGCATTGAGCTTCCACGTCCCTCTGCCAACCCGCTGGTCGTCCTGTAAGTGACAGTCGGCCAGTAAGAGGCAGTGGTCGGAGAAGAACACCGGCTTGACGTCGGTGGATCCGACCGTGACAGCACGGGACACAAACAGGAAGTCAATCCTGGAACGGGCAGACCCGTCCGATCTTGACCATGTGTATCTGCGCTGCGCTCCGTCTGCAGGTTTGCTGAAGACGTCGTGCAGTTTGGCATCCTTAACTGTTTCTACTAGGAATCTGGACGTAGCGTCCAGTTTGCTGTCGTCACTGCCGGATCGTCCAGCCGCATCGATGATGCAGTTGAAGTCACCGCCTAGGATGACCGGCCTGGACGTCGCCAGCAGCAGTGGGAGCTGCTGGAAGACGGTCAGTCGCTCGCTGCGTTGTACCGGGGCGTACACGTTGATCAACCGGAGCGGAGCGTTGTTGTACATCACGTCTGCTACGAGGAGGCGGCCGCCCACCACCTCCTTAACTTCGGAGATGGTGAAGTTACCTCCCCGCAGCAGAATACCCAGGCCGGAGGAACGGCAGTCATTACCCCCCGACCAGATCGATGGCCCGTGGGACCACCATCGCGACCACTGCCTGTAGGTGCTGAGGTGTGGTATTCCACACTCCTGCAGAAACAGTAGGTCAGCTTTGACCTTGGCAAGGTAATCCAAGGTTGAAACACATCGCGTAGTAGATTTAATGCTACGCACATTAATGGAAGCAATTCTTACACCCATTTTTTACTAAAAATTAGTTGTTGCTTCCCATACCATTTGTCCTCGCTAGTCCCAGTCCTTCCCCTTCGGGATGTTCCTGCATACCCATCGTATGCGCAAGCAGTTTCACGTTGGTTGGGCTCAGAAACCCCTCCTGATTTTTCATGCAGGGTTTGTGCCGCTCGGGTGACATCGGGGGGGTCTTGTAGGCAGAGAGGATTGGGTTGTCCTCAGCTGCTTCCATCTGTTCCTCCTCGAAAACATCACAGCTCCCGGTCTCCCGGAGCTCAGGTGCGCCAGACGTGTCTTTGCTCCCGGTGTCGCAGAGCTGAAATGCGTTGGCCACTTCGTTACGTGTGGGGCATTGGGGTTGGGGCACGCTGGGCCCATCACAGCTTCCAGTGCCCGTGGGCTGGGATGCTTTATCATCCATCTCGGAGTTCTGCCGCCTCTTTTGAAGGGGCTGTCGTTCCAGCATTTCCCCGTCCAGTGAAGAGGAGTTGTTGCAGTCTGATTCAGAAGAGAGCCTCCTCTTGCCACTGGTTTGGGTGGTGGCTTTGGGATGTTTTTTCTTTGTGGTTTTCCTCTGGACCACTTGCCACTGACCTGTTTGTCCATCTGCTGCCTCCTCCTCCATTGATTCTGTCTGTGGAGGAGGGGTTTCCGGGCGCTGGGTAGGTGCTGGGTCGTTGGTTTCAGCCGCCTCCCCTTCCTTCTCAGGTTGAAGTTCCTCACTGCGGAGAAGGTTGCTGGTCTCCTTTCGAACAGCGGACGCCTTCGTCGAACCTTCTCCCGGCCTTTCCTTGGACCTTGCCGCCTGAGCATAGCTGAGGCAACGTTTGGGACAAGTCTTGTAGAGATGGCCTGCCGCACCGCACAAGTTGCAACACTTTGTCTGCTTACAGTCCTTGGTCTGATGGCCTTCCTCCTTGCAGTTCTTGCAAACAACCGTGCTGCAGTTGGCTGCCATGTGACCAGATTTGCCACAGGTGCGACAAACTCTGGGCTGCCCAGCGTAGACCAAGAAGCCTCGACTTCCCCCGATAGCGAAGCTGGAGGGAGGGTGGATGATGGCTCCACTGGGATCTACCTTCAAGGTCACCTTGACCTGCCGCTTGCTGGTCCAGATCCCAAAGGGGTCCTTGACATCAGTGCTGCTGCCGGCCACCTCGACGTACCTGGCGAGAAAGGTGAGTACATCCACCACCGGAACATGGGGGTTGTAGAGGTGAATCGTCACCACCCGGTCCCGTTGTGACGGAAGCGTGAAGAGCGGCTCCGCTGTGAGGATCGACAGTGGCGCCCGGTCCCCTTTCTCCTTGAACGCCTTCAGGAACTTGATGCATCCCGCCACGTTCCGGAACGTCACGTCGAAGTATCCACTGCTGGGGAAATCCTGCAGGCAGAAGACGTCCGTCGCTTGAAATCCGCAGCAATCTAAGAGAATTTTCTTGATGAAAAAGGTGCGATCGACCGGTGCATCTCCTTCCTTGTCCTTCACGACCACCCGAACGGTGTTGCGCACTCCCTGGCCCGAAGCTCGAAAATTGGTTATAGCCATTTTACTCAAAGCTTCCCCAGGATCAAAAGGCAATGATCATGGTCTCTTCTCAATCAAATAAGCACTGATAAGAACAGATACTACACTTGATCTTAGCCAAAAGACCGAGAAGCGATGGCCGTAAAACTGCGTTTGCTGCGCGCGTCAGGCCCGGCGTGCGGCCTCTACGTCAAAGTAGCCGCCGGGTGGGCGAGCCTCGGGCGAAAGAGGCGACGGCGGGCGGTCTTTGAGCCAGAGCTCCTTTTGTTGCCGGGCCTTGCAAGCAGAAAGGAAAGCACGCGTGCATGCCACGCGCAGCCATTCCTTGCGCTTCTGCGCAAGGCATTGCGCAGGAAAAAAGACACGCGCGCGCGCTGGGCAGCAAAGGGCGGCCTGCAACTGCGGGGCAATCCAACAGGGGGCAGCGTAGCGCCCACGGAAAACTGCAGCAAAGTCAGCCGAGCAGCAGCGCCGTCACTATTGCGAATTCTATTTTTCAGCAGGGGTCTCGCCCCCATGGAGTGGGGGGAAGCTGCACCGCTCCTGGAAACACTGCAATACCAGGTGGATGCATG
The DNA here is from genome assembly GCF_036365525.1 of Heterodontus francisci. Lineage (NCBI taxonomy): Eukaryota > Metazoa > Chordata > Chondrichthyes > Heterodontiformes > Heterodontidae > Heterodontus > Heterodontus francisci. Next base: position 8,932,183 of record NC_090411.1, on the reverse strand, counting down.
GAGTGGACGGGGCAAGCCCCTGTTCCATCTCCCTGTCCCAAAAATCAATTTAATATTTGGTCCCCAGATAGGGGACGGATCAGATATTAAACTGATAAGAACAGATACTACACTTGATCTTAGCCAAAAGGCCGAGAAGCGATGGCCGTAAAACTGCGTTTGCTGCGCGCGTCAGGCCCGGCGTGCGGCCTCTACCTCAAAGTAGCCGCCGGGTGGGCGAGCCTAGGGCGAAAGAGGCGACGGCGGGCGGTCTTTGAGCCAGAGCTCCTTTTGTTGCCGGGCCTTGCAAGCAGAAAGGAAAGCACGCGTGCATGCCACGCGCAGCCATTCCTTGCGCTTCTGCGCGAGGCATTGCGCAGGAAAAAAGACACGCGCGCGCTGGGCAGCAAAGGGCGGCCTGCAACTGCGGGGCAATCCAACAGGGGGCAGCGTAGCGCCCACGGAAAACTGCAGCAAAGTCAGCCGAGCAGCAGCGTTGTCACTATTGCAAATTCTATTTTTCAGCAGGGGTCTCGCCCCCATGGAGGGGGGAAGCTGCACCGCTCCTGGAAACACTGCAATACCAGGTGGATGCATGGAGTGGACGGGGCAAGCCCCTGTTCCATCTCCCTGTCCCAAAAATCAATTTAATATTTGGTCCCCAGATAGGGGACGTATCAGATATTAAACTGATAAGAACAGATACTACACTTGATCTTAGCCAAAAGGCCGAGAAGCGATGGCCGTAAAACTGCGTTTGCTGCGCGCGTCAGGCCCGGCGTACGGCCTCTACCTCAAAGTATCCGCCGGGTGGGCGAGCCTAGGGCGAAAGAGGCGACGGCGGGCGGTCTTTGAGCCAGAGCTCCTTTTGTTGCCGGGCCTTGCAAGCAGAAAAGAAAGCACGCGTGCATGCCACGCGCAGCCATTCCTTGCGCTTCTGCACGAGGCATTGCGCAGGAAAAAAGACACGCGCGCGCTGGGCAGCAAAGGGCGACCTGCAACTGCGGGGCAATCCAACAGGGGGCAGCGTAGCGCCCACGGAAAACTGCAGCAAAGTCAGCCGAGCAGCAGCGTTGTCACTATTGCAAATTCTATTTTTCAGCAGGGGTCTCGCCCCCATGGAGGGGGGAAGCTGCACCGCTCCTGGAAACACTGCAATACCAGGTGGATGCATGGGGTGGACGGGGCAAGCCCCTGTTCCATCTCCCTGTCCCAAAAATCAATTTCATATTTGGTCCCCAGATAGGGGACGTATCAGATATTAAACTGATAAGAACAGATACTACACTTGATCTTAGCCAAAAGACCGAGAAGCGATGGCCGTAAAACTGCGTTTGCTGCGCGCGTCAGGCCCGGCGTGCGGCCTCGACGTCAAAGTAGCCGCCGGGTGGGCGAGCCTCAGGCGAAAGAGGCGACGGCGGGCGGTCTTTGAGCCAGAGCTCCTTTTGTTGCCGGGCCTTGCAAGCAGAAAGGAAAGCACGCGTGCTTGCCACGCGCAGCCATTCCTTGCGCTTCTGCGCGAGGCATTGCGCAGGAAAAAAGACACGCGCGCGCGCGCTGGGCAGCAAAGGGCGGCCTGCAACTGCGGGGCAATCCAACAGGGGGCAGCGTAGCGCCCACGGAAAACTGCAGCAAAGTCAGCCGAGCAGCAGCGCCGTCACTATTGCGAATTCTATTTTTCAGCAGGGGTCTCGCCCCCATGGAGGGGGGAAGCTGCACCGCTCCTGGAAACACTGCAATACCAGGTGGATGCATGGAGTGGACGGGGCAAGCCCCTGTTCCATCTCCCTGTCCCAAAAATCAATTTAATATTTGGTCCCCAGATAGGGGACGTATCAGATATTAAACTGATAAGAACAGATTTTTTTTTTTTTTATTTCCAAAATATACTTTATTCATAAAAATCTGTAAAAATTACATTGCCAAACAGTTTCCAAACAGCACGAAAAAATACAAACATTGCAAAAGAGATCAGTTTCTTTCAATAATGTCATGAGTTTCTTCCCAACCCTTCCGTTTCACAATTGTCATGTCAATTACAGTTTTACATTTACAGCAATTGAGAATATTAACGATACAGTTCGAGGGGCTTCCCATGGTTCCAGCCCCTCAGTCCAGCTTGGTGGGGGAACCTTACACTGTGGTCTTTCCCCATTGAGCCTTTGCTGCGGCTGCCCCAAGCTTTAGTGCGTCCCTCAGCACGTAGTCCTGGACCTTGGAATGTGCCAGTCTGCAACATTCGGTGGTGGACAACTCTTTGCGCTGGAAGACCAGCAAGTTTCGGGCAGACCAAAGGGCGTCTTTCACCGAATTGATAGTCCTCCAGCAGCAGTTGATGTTTGTCTCGGTGTGCGTCCCTGGGAACAGCCCGTAGAGCACAGACTCCTGTGTTACAGAGCTGCTTGGGATGAACCTTGACAAAAACCACTGCATCTCTTTCCACACCTGCTTTGCAAAGGCACATTCCAGGAGGAGGTGGGCGACCGTCTCTTCCCCACCACAGCCAACGCGGGGGCACTGTGCGGAGGGGGCGAGACTTCGGGTGTGCATGAAGGATCTGACGGGGAGGGCCCTTCTCACCACCAGCCAAGCTACGTCTTGGTGCTTGTTTGAAAGTTCTGGTGATGAGGCATTCCGCCAAATGACTTTGACGGTCTGCTCGGGGAACCATCCGACAGGATCCACCGTTTCCTTTTCCCGTAGGGCCTTGAGGACATTCCGTGCAGACCACTGCCTGATGAACCGGTGGTCAAAGGTGTTTTTCCGCAGAAACTGCTCCACGAAGGATAGGTGGTACGGCGCCTCCCAACTGCACGGTGCGTTCCGCGGCAATGTGACCCGGCCCATCCTTCGCAACACCGGGGACAGATAGAACCTCAGCACGTAGTGACACTTGGAGTTTGCGTACTGGGGATCGACACATAGCTTGATGCAGCCGCACACGAAGGTGGTCATCAGGATGAGGGCCAAGTTGGGTACATTTTTCCCGCCCATGTCCAGAGATTTGAACATCGTGTCCCTCTGGACCCGGTCCATTTTAGATCCCCAGACGAAGCGGAAAATGGCTCGGGTGACTGCCACGGCGCAGGAGTGGGGTATGGGCCAGACCTGCGCCACGTAGAGCAACAACGTGAGCGCCTCGCACCTGATGACCAGGTTCTTACCCACAATGGAGAGAGATCGCTGCCCCCACATGCCCAACTTTTGTCGTACCTTGGCTACTCGCTCCTCCCATGTTTTGGTGCACGCCCTGGCACTTCCGAACCATGTCCCCAGCACCTTCAGGTAATCTGACCTGACGGAGAAGGGGACAAAGGATCGGTCAGCCCAGTTCCCAAAGAACATGGCCTCGCTCTTGCCGTGGTTAACTTTGGCTCCCGAGGCCAGTTCGAACTGGTCGCAGATGCTCATCAGTCTGCGCACGGACAGCTGATCCGAGCAGAAGACGGCGACGTCATCCATGTACAGGGAGGTTTTGACCTGAGTGCCTCCGCTGCCTGGGATTGTCACCCCTCTTATGCTCGCATCCTTCCTAATAGACTCAGCAAAGGGTTCAATACAGCAAACAAACAAGACCGGGGACAGAGGACAGCCCTGTCTGACTCCAGATTTGATCGGGAAACTTTCAGATTCCCACCCGTTGATTGACACTGCGCTACTGATGTTTGTGTAGAGCAGTTGGATCCAATTGCAGATTCCCTCCCCAAACCCCATTTTGGAAAGCACGTCCATCATGTAGGTGTGCGATATCCTGTCAAAAGCCTTCTCCTGGTCCAGGCTGATGAGGCAGGTGTCCACCCTCCTGTCCCGTACGTAGGCGATCGTATCCCTGAGTAGCGCGAGGCTATCAGAGATCTTCCTGCCGGGTACAGTACAGGTCTGATCGGGGTGAATCACCAGCTCCAGAGCAGACTTGACTCGACTGGCTATGACTTTGGACAGAATCTTGTAATCAACATTAAGCAGTGAGATGGGCCGCCAATTTCTGATTTCTGCCCTCTCCCCCTTCTGCTTGTAAATGAGGGTGATGATGCCTTTTCTCATGGATTCTGACATGCTACCGGCCAGGAGCATACTCTCGTATACTTCCAGCAGGTCCGGGCCGACCCAGTCCCACAGGGCCGAGTACAACTCGACCGGTAAGCCGTCGCTCCCGGGGGTTTTACTCGTCTCGAAAGACTCGACGGCATTTGTCAGCTCGTCCAGAGTTAGCGGTTTGTCCAGTCCCTCCCTCCTGCTGTCATCTAAGACCTCTGTGATAGATGACAGGAAGGACTGGGAGGCTCTGCTGTCTGTGGGCTTCGCGTCATACAGCCCAGCATAAAAGGATTTGCTGATCCTTAGTATGTCGGACTGCGAAGACGTTACCGAGCCATCTTCTTCCATCAGGCTGCTGATAACAGAGCTCTCTCTGTGTACCTTTTGGAAGAAGTAACGCGAGCACGTCTCATCCTGCTCGATGGAGCGGACTCTGGACCGGAAGATGATCTTGGAGGCCTCCTTGGCAAAGAGCGAGGCCTGCTGGCTCTTCACCTCTTGGAGGTCCTCCTTGACCTCGACCCCCATTGACTGCAACCGGAGTAGATTTTGCATACTTTTCTGGAGTCGGGACAGTTCCCTCTGTCTCTCTCTCGCCTTCTGAACACCTTTGTGGATGAAGAACCTCTTGATGTTCTCCTTAATCGCTTCCCACCAGTGAACTGGAGACTCAAAGAGGGGTTTCACGGTCCTCCAACCATTGTAATCCCTTTTGAGTTCCTCAACGTTCTCTGGGGTCAGCAGTGTCGCATTGAGCTTCCACGTCCCTCTGCCAACCCGCTGGTCGTCCTGTAAGTGACAGTCGGCCAGTAAGAGGCAGTGGTCGGAGAAGAACACCGGCTTGACGTCGGTGGATCCGACCGTGACAGCACGGGACACAAACAGGAAGTCAATCCTGGAACGGGCAGACCCGTCCGATCTTGACCATGTGTATCTGCGCTGCGCTCCGTCTGCAGGTTTGCTGAAGACGTCGTGCAGTTTGGCATCCTTAACTGTTTCTACTAGGAATCTGGACGTAGCGTCCAGTTTGCTGTCGTCACTGCCGGATCGTCCAGCCGCATCGATGATGCAGTTGAAGTCACCGCCTAGGATGACCGGCCTGGACGTCGCCAGCAGCAGTGGGAGCTGCTGGAAGACGGTCAGCCGCTCGCTGCGTTGTACCGGGGCGTACACGTTGATCAACCGGAGCGGAGCGTTGTTGTACATCACGTCTGCTACGAGGAGGCGGCCGCCCACCACCTCCTTAACTTCGGAGATGGTGAAGTTACCTCCCCGCAGCAGAATACCCAGGCCGGAGGAACGGCAGTCATTACCCCCCGACCAGATCGATGGCCCGTGGGACCACCATCGCGACCACTGCCTGTAGGTGCTGAGGTGTGGTATTCCACACTCCTGCAGAAACAGTAGGTCAGCTTTGACCTTGGCAAGGTAATCCAAGGTTGAAACACATCGCGTAGTAGATTTAATGCTACGCACATTAATGGAAGCAATTCTTACACCCATTTTTTACTAAAAATTAGTTGTTGCTTCCCATACCATTTGTCCTCGCTAGTCCCAGTCCTTCCCCTTCGGGATGTTCCTGCATACCCATCGTATGCGCAAGCAGTTTCACGTTGGTTGGGCTCAGAAACCCCTCCTGATTTTTCATGCAGGGTTTGTGCCGCTCGGGTGACATCGGGGGGGTCTTGTAGGCAGAGAGGATTGGGTTGTCCTCAGCTGCTTCCATCTGTTCCTCCTCAAAAACATCACAGCTCCCGGTCTCCCGGAGCTCAGGTGCGCCAGACGTGTCTTTGCTCCCGGTGACGCAGAGCTGAGATGCGTTGGCCACTTCGTTACGTGTGGGGCATTGGGGTTGGGGCACGCCGGGCCCATCACAGCTTCCAGTGCCCGGGGGCTGGGATGCTTTATCATCCATCTCGGAGTTCTGCCGCCTCTTTTGAAGGGGCTGTCGTTCCAGCATTTCCCCGTCCAGTGAAGAGGAGTTGTTGCAGTCTGATTCAGAAGAGAGCCTCCTCTTGCCACTGGTTTGGGTGGTGGCTTTGGGATGTTTTTTCTTTGTGGTTTTCCTCTGGACCACTTGCCACTGACCTGTTTGTCCATCTGCTGCCTCCTCCTCCATTGATTCTGTCTGTGGAGGAGGGGTTTCCGGGCGCTGGGTAGGTGCTGAGTCGTTGGTTTCAGCTGCCTCCCCTTCCTTCTCAGGTTGAAGTTCCTCACTGCGGAGAAGGTTGCTGGTCTCCTTTCGGACAGCGGACGCCTTCTTCAAACCTTCTCCAGGCCTATCCTTTGACCTTGCCGCCTGAGCATAGCTGAGGCAACGTTTGGGACAAGTCTTGTAGAGATGGCCTGCCGCCCCGCACAAGTTGCAACACTTAGTCTGCTTACAGTCCTTGGTCTGATGGCCTTCCTCCTTGCAGTTCTTGCAAACAACCGTGCTGCAGTTGGCTGCCATGTGACCAGATTTGCCACAGGTGCGGCAAACTCTGGGCTGCCCAGCGTAGACCAAGAAGCCTCGACTTCCCCCGATAGCGAAGCTGGAGGGAGGGTGGATGATGGCTCCACTGGGATCTACCTTCAAGGTCACCTTGACCTGCCGCTTGCTGGTCCAGATCCCAAAGGGGTCCTTGACATCAGTGCTGCTGCCGGCCACCTCGACGTACCTGGCGAGAAAGGTGAGTACATCCACCACCGGAACATGGGGGTTGTAGAGGTGAATCGTCACCACCCGGTCCCGTTGTGACGGAAGCGTGAAGAGCGGCTCCGCTGTGAGGATCGACAGTGGCGCCCGGTCCCCCTTCTCCTTGAACGCCTTCAGGAACTTGATGCATCCCGCCACGTTCCGGAACGTCACGTCGAAGTATCCACTGCTGGGGAAATCCTGCAGGCAGAAGACGTCCGTCTTTCAGCATGGGTCTCGCCCCCATGGAAGGGGGAAGCTGCACCGCTCCTGGAAACACTGCAATACCAGGTGGATGCATGGAGTGGACGGGGCAAGCCCCTGTTCCATCTCCCTGTCCCAAAAATCAATTTAATATTTGGTCCCCAGATAGGGGACGTATCAGATATTAAACTGATAAGAACAGATACTACACTTGATCTTAGCCAAAAGGCCGAGAAACGATGGCCGTAAAACTGCGTTTGCTGCGCGCGTCAGGCCCGGCGTGCGGCCTCCACGTCAAAGTAGCCGCCGGGTGGGCGAGCCGAGGGCGAAAGAGGCGACGGCGGGCGGTCTTTGAGCCAGAGCTCCTTTTGTTGCCACGAAATCCCAAACACCCTTTCATCACCATCACCCCCAAGGAAATCCCAAAGGCACTTTCATCACCCTCCCCCCCAGGAAATCCCAAAAACCCTTTCATCACCCTCCCCCCCAGGAAATCCCAAAGACCCTTTCATCACCCTCCCCCCGAGGAAATCCCAAGGAACCTTTCATCACCCTCCCCATCCCAGGAAATCCCACAGAATCTTTCATTACCCTCGCCCCCAGGAAATCCCAAAGAATTGTCATCACCCTCCCCCGCAGGAAATCCCAAAGACCCTTTCATCACGCTCCCCCTGTGGCAGGAAATCCCAAAGATCCTCTCATCTGCCTTCCCCCCAGGAAATACCAAAGTCCCTTTCATCACCCTCCACCCCTTCAGGAAATCCCAAAGACCCTTTCATCACCCTCCCCCCGAGGAAATCCCAAGGAACCTTTCATCACCCTCCCCATCCCAGGAAATCCCACAGAATCTTTCATTACCCTCGCCCCCAGGAAATCCCAAAGAATTGTCATCACCCTCCCCCGCAGGAAATCCCAAAGACCCTTTCATCACGCTCCCCCTGTGGCAGGAAATCCCAAAGATCCTCTCATCTGCCTTCCCCCCAGGAAATACCAAAGTCCCTTTCATCACCCTCCACCCCTTCAGGAAATCCCAAAGACCCTTTCATCACCCTCCCCCCTCATGAAATCCCGAAGACCCTTTCATCACCCTCCTCCCCAGCCAGGAAATCCCAAAGACCCTTTCATCACCCTCACCCCACCAGGAAATGCAATAGAAACTTTCATCATCCTCCCCCGCAGGAAATCCCAAAGAGCCTTTCATCACCCTCCCCCACCCAGGAAATCCCAAAGACCCTTTCATCACCCTCCCCCACAGAAAATCCCAAAGACCCTTTCATCAACCTCCCCACCAAGGAAATTCCAAAGACCCTTTCATCAGCCTCCCCCACAGGAAATCCCAAAGACCCTTTCATCACACTCCCCCCGCCTGGAAATCCCAAAGACCCTTTCATCACACTCCCCCACAGAAAATCCCAAAGACCCTTTCATCACCCTCCCCTGCAGGAAATCCCAAAGACCCTGTCATCACCCACCCCACCAAGGAAATCCCAAACACCCTTTCATCAACCTCTCCCACAGGAAATCCCAAAGACCCTTTCTATATGCTCCCCCCCAAGGAAATCCCAAAGACCCTTTCATCACCCTCCCCCCAAGGAAATTCCAAAGAACCTTTCATCACCCTCCCCCCGAGGAAATCCCAAGGAACCTTTCATCACCATCACCCCCAAGGAAATCCCAAAGGCACTTTCATCACCCTCCCCCCCAGGAAATACCAAAGACCCTTTCATCACCCTCCCCCACCTTCAGGAAATCCCAAAGACCCTTTCATCACCCTCCCCCCCATCAGGAAATCCCAAAGACCCTTTCATCACCCTCCCCCCTCATGAAATCCCGAAGACCCTTTCATCACCCTCCCCTCCCCCGGCCAGGAAATCCCAAAGACCCTTTCATCACCCTCCCCCCCTTCAGGAAATCCCAAAGACCCTTTCATCACCCTCCCCCCTCATGAAATCCCGAAGACCCTTTCATCACCCTCCCCCCACCCGGCCAGGAAACCACAAAGACCCTTTCATCACCCTCACCCCCAGGAAATCCCAAAGACCCTTTCATCACCCTCCCCCCCAGCAAATCACAAAGACCCTTTCATCACCCTCCCCCCCAGGAAATCCCAAAGACCCTTTCATCACCATCCCCCCCAGGAAATCCCATAGAACCATTCATCACCCTCCCCTCAGGAAATCCCAAAGACCCTTTTATCACCCTCTCCCGCAGGAAATCCCAAATATCCACTCATCAGCCTCCCTCTCCAGGAAATTGCAAAGACCCTTTCATCACCCTCCCCCCCAGGAAATCCAAGAGACCCTTTCTTCACCCTCCCCCCCAGGAAATTCCAAAGAACCTTTCAACACCCTCCCTCCCAAGGAAATTCCAAAGACACATTCATCACCCTCCCACCAGGAAATCCCAAAGACCCTTTCATCACCCTCCCTCCCAGGAAATTCCAAAGACCCTTTCATCACCCTTTAACACAGGAAATCCCAAAGACCCTTTCATCACCCTCCCCCCCAGGAAATACCAAACAATTTTCATCACCCTCCCCCGCAGGAAATCCCAAAGACACTGTCATCACCCTCCGTCGCAGGAAATGCCAAAGACCCTCTCATCACACTCCCCCCCGCCAGGTAATCCCAAATATCCACTCATCAGCCTCCCCACCACGAAATCCCAAAGACCCTTTCTTCACCATCACCCCCAAGGAAATCCCAAAGGCACTTTCATCACCCTCCCCACAAGGAAATCCCAAAGACCCTTTCATCACCCTCCCCCCCAGGAGATCCCAAAGACCCTTTCGTCACCCTGCCCCCGAGGAAATCCCAAGGAACCTTTCATCACCCTCCCCATCCCAGGAAATCCCACAGAATCTTTCATTACCCTCGCCCCCAGGAAATTCCAAAGAATTTTCATCACCCTCCCCCGCAGGAAATCCCAAAGACCCTCTCATCACCCTCCCCACCCCACAAAATACCAAAGACCCTTTCATCACCCTCCACCCCTTCAGGAAATCCCAAAGACCCTTTCATCACCCTCCCCCCTTATGAAATCCCGAAGACCCTTTCATCACCCTCCCCGCCCAGCCAGGAAATCCCAAAGATCCTTTCATCACCCTCACCCCACCACGAAATGCTATAGAGACTTTCATCATCCTCCCCCGCAGGAAATCCCAAAGAGCCTTTCATCACCCTCCCCCACCCAGGAAATCCCAAAGACCCTTTCTTCACCCTCCCTCCCAGGAAATCCCAAAGACCCTTTCATCACCCTCCCCCCCCCAGGAAATCCCAAAGACCCTTTCATCACCCTCCGCCCCAGGAAATCCCAAAGACCCTTTCATCACCCTCCCCCCCAAGGAAATACCAAAGGCCCTTTCATCACTCTCCCCCCCCCAGGAAATCCCAAAGAACCTTTCATCAACCTCCACCCCCAGGAAATCCCAAAGAATCTTTGATTACCCTCGCCCCCAGGAAATCCCAAAGAATTTTCATCACCCTCCCCCGCAGGAAATCCCAAAGACCCTTTCATCACACACCCCTCGCCTGGAAATCCCAAAGACCCTTTCATCACCCTCCCCTACTCCAGGATATCCCAAAGACCCTTTCTTCGCCCTGCCACCCTTCAGAAAATCCCAAAGACCCTTTCATCACCCTCCCCCACCCCAGGAAATCCCAACGACCCTTTCATCACCCTCCACCCCACCAGGAAATCCCAAAGACCCTTTCATCACCCTCTCCGCCAGGGAATGCCAAAGACCCTTTCATCACCCTCCCCGCCAGGAAATCCCAAAGACCCTTTCATCACACTCCCCTACAGAAAATCCCAAAGACCCTTTCATCACCAACCCCCCCAGGAAATCCCAAACACCCTTTCATCACCCACCCCCCCCAGGAAATCCCAAAGAACCTTTCATCACCCTCCCCAACAGGAAATCCCAAAGACCCTTTCATCACCCTCCCCCTCCAGGAAATCCCAAAGACACTTTCATCAACCTCCACCCCGAGGAAATCCCAAAGAACCTTTCATCACCCTCCCCACAGGAAATCCCAAAGAGCCTTTCATCACTGTCCCCCCACAGCAAATCCCAAAGACCCTTTCATCACCCTCCACCCCCACTCCCAGGAAATCCCTAAGACCCTTTCATTACCCTCCCCCGCAGCAAATATCAAAGACCCTTTCATCACCCTCTCCCCCCCGGAAATCCCAAGGACCCTTTCATCACCCTCACCGCCAGGAAATCCCAAAGATCCTTGATTCACACTCTCCTCCCAGGAAATCCCAAAGACCCTTTCATCACACACCCCTCGCCTGGAAATCCCAAAGACCCTTTCATCACCCTCCCCAACTCCAGGATATCCCAAAGACCCTTTCTTCGCCCTGCCACCCTTCAGAAAATCCCAAAGACCCTTTCATCACCCTCCCCCACCCCAGGAAATCCCAAAGACCCTTTCATCACCCTCCACCCCACCAGGAAATCCCAAAGACCCTTTCATCACCCTCCCCGCCAGGGAATGCCAAAGACCCTTTCATCACCCTCCCCGCCAGGAAATCCCAAAGACCCTTTCATCACACTCCCCTACAGAAAATCCCAAAGACCCTTTCATCACCAACCCCCCCAGGAAATCCCAAACACCCTTTCATCACCCAACCCCCCCCAGGAAATCCCAAAGAACCTTTCATCACCCTCCCCAACAGGAAATCCCAAAGACCCTTTCATCACCCTCCCCCTCCAGGAAATCCCAAAGACACTTTCATCAACCTCCACCCCGAGGAAATCCCAAAGAACCTTTCATCACCCTCCCCACAGGAAATCCCAAAGAGCCTTTCATCACTGTCCCCCCACAGCAAATCCCAAAGACCCTTTCATCACCCTCCACCCCCACTCCCAGGAAATCCCTAAGACCCTTTCATTACCCTCCCCCGCAGCAAATACCAAAGACCCTTTCATCACCCTCTCCCCCCCGGAAATCCCAAGGACCATTTCATCACCCTCACCGCCAGGAAATCCCAAAGATCCTTGATTCACACTCTCCTCCCAGGAAATCCCAAAGACCATTTCTTCACCCTCCACCCCAGGAACTCCCAAAGATCCTTTCTTCACCCTCCCCTCCCCGGAAAGTTCAAAGACCCTTTCATCACCTTCCCCCCGCAGGAAATCCCAAAGACCCGATCATGACCCTCCCCCCCCCCAGGAAATCCCAAAGACCCTTTCATCACCCTCCACCCCAGGAAATCCCAAAGAACCTTTCATCACCCTCCCCAACAGGAAATCCCAAAGACCCTCATTTCACCATCCCCCCCCCAAGGAAATACCAAAGTCCCTTTCATCACCATCCCCCCCTGGAAATCCCAAGACCCTTTCATCACTCTCCCCCTCAGGAAATCCCAAAGATCCTTTCATCACCCTCCCCTCAAGGGAAATCCCAAAGAACATTTCATCACCCTCCCCCCCCAGGAAATCCCAAAGATCATTTCATCACCCTCCCCCCCTTCTGGAAATCCTAAAGACCCTTTCATCACCCTCCCCCACCAGGAAATCCCAAAGACCCTATCATCACCCTCGTCCCCACCAGGATATCTCAAAGAAAATTGCATCATCCTCACCCCCAGGAAATCCCAAAGACACTCTCATCACACTCCCCCCAGGAAATCTCAAAGGCCCTTTCATTACCCTCGCCCCAGGAAATCCCAAAGACCTTTTCATCACACTCCCCTACCCCCAGCAAATCCCAAAGACCCTTTCATCATCCTCCCCGCCAGGAAATCAAAAGAACCTTCCATCACCCTCCCCCTCCAGGAAATCCCAAAGACCCTTTCATCACCCTCCCCCCAGGAAATCCCAAAGACCCTTTCATCACCCTCCCCTCACCCCCAGCAAATCCCAAAGACCCTTTCATCATCCTCCCCCACAGGAAATCCCAAAGAGCCTTCCATCACCCTCCCCCTCCAGGAAATCCCAAAGACCCTTTCATCACCCTCCCCCTCCAGGAAGTCCCAAAGACACTCGCATCACCCTCCACCCCCAGGAAATCCCAAGGACCCTTTCATCATCCTCCCCCCCCATGAAATCAAAAGAACCTTCCATCACCCTCCCCCTCCAGGAAATCCCAAAGACCCTTTCATCACCCTCCCCCCAGGAAATCCCAAAGACCCTTTCATCACCCTCCCCCACAAGAAATCCCAACGTCCCTTTCATCACGCTCCCCCACTTTAGGAAATCCAGAAGACCCTTTCATCACCCCCCCCACTGGGAAATCCCAAAGACCCTTTCATCACCCTCCCCCCGGCCAGGAAATCCCAAAGACCCTATCATCACCCTCCCCCCCGCCTGGAAATCCCAAAGAAACTTTCATCATCCTCCCCCCCAGGAAATCCCAAAGAGCGTTTCATCGCCCTCCCCGCCCCACAAAATCCCAAAGACACTCTCATCACCCTCCCCCCGCAAGGAATCCCAAAGACCCATTCATCACCTTCCCCCCAGGAAATCCCAAAGAACCTTTTATCACCCTCCCTCCCAGGAAATCCTAAAGACCCTTTCATCACCCTCCCCCACCCCCAGGAAATCCCAAAGAGACTTTCATCACCCTCCAACCCCCTCCCAGGAAATATCTAAGACCGTTTCATCACCCTCCCTCCGAGGAAATCCCAAAGACTCTTTCATCACCCTCCCCCCCAGGAAATCCCGAAGATCCTTTAATCACACTCACCTCCCAGGAAATCCCAAAGACCCTTTCATCATCCTCCCCGCCAGGAAATCAAAAGAACCTTCCATCACCCTCCCCCTCCAGGAAATCCCAAAGACCCTTTCATCACCCTCCCCCCAGGAAATCCCAAAGACCCTTTCATCATCCTCCCCCACAGGAAATCCCAAAGAACCTTCCATCACCCTCCCCCTCCAGGAAGTCCCAAAGACCCTTTCATCACCCTTCCCTCAAGGAAATCCCAAAGACCCTTTCATCACCTTCCCACTCCAGGAAATCCCAAAGACACTCGCATCACCCTCCACCCCCAGGAAATCCCAAGGACCCTTTCATCATCCTCCCCCCCCATGAAATCAAAAGAACCTTCCATCACCCTCCCCCTCCAGGAATTCCCAAAGACCCTTTCATCACCCTCGCCCCAGGAAATCCCAAGGACCCTTTCATCACCCTCCCCTCACCCCCAGCAAATCCCAAAGACCCTTTCATCATCCTCCCCCACAAGAAATCCCAACGTCCCTTTCATCACGCTCCCCCCCTTTAGGAAATCCAGAAGACCCTTTCATCACCCCCCCCACCGGGAAATCCCAAATACCCTTTCATCACCCTCCCCCCCTCCAGGAAATCCCAAAGACCCTATCATCACCCTCCCCCCGCCTGGAAATCCCAAAGAAACTTTCATCATCCTCCCCCCCAGGAAATCCCAAAGAGCGTTTCATCGCCCTCCCCGCCGCACAAAATCCCAAAGACACTCTCATCACCCTCCCCCCGCAAGGAATCCCAAAGACCCATTCATCACCTTCCCCCCAGGAAATCCCAAAGAACCTTTTATCACCCTCCTTCCCAGGAAATCCCAAAGACCCTTTCATCACCCTCCCCCACCCCCAGGAAATCCCAAAGAGACTTTCATCACCCTCCAACCCCCTCCCAGGAAATGTCTAAGACCGTTTCATCACCCTCCCTCCGAGGAAATCCCAAAGACCTTTTCATCACCCTCAACCCGAGGAAATCCCGATGATCCTTTAATCACACTCACCTCCCAGGAAATCCCAAAGACCATTTCATCACCCTCCACCCAAGGGAATCTCGAAGTCCCTTTCATCACCCTCCCCCCCCCAGCAAATCCCAAAGACCATTTCATCACCCTCCCCTCAGGAAATCCCAAAGACACTCGCATCACCCTCCCCACCCAGGAAATCCCAAAGACCCTTTCATCACCCTCCCCTCAGGAAATCCCAAAACCCTTTCATCACCCTCCCCCCTCAGGAAATCCCAAAGACCCTTTCATCACTCTCCGCCCTCCCTCCCTGGAAATCCCAAAGACCCTTTCATCACCCTCCCCCCCAGGAAATCCCAAAGACCCTTACATCATGCTCCCCCTCAGGAAATCCCAAAGACCCTTTCATCACCCTCCCCTCCCAGGAAATCCCAACGACCATTTCATCGCCCTCCCCCCCAGGAAATCCCAAAGATCCTCTGATCACCCTCCCCCACTTCAGGAAATCCCAAAGACCCTTTCATCGCCTTCCCCCCAGGAAATCCCAAAGAGCCTTTCATCACCATCCCCTCAGGAAATCCCAAAGAGCCTATCATCACCCTGCCCCCACAGGAAATCACAAAGATACTTTCATCACCCTCCCCTCAGGAAATCCCAAAGAGTCTTTCATCACCCACCCCCCACAGGAAA
Organism: Heterodontus francisci; assembly: GCF_036365525.1. Taxonomy (NCBI): domain Eukaryota; kingdom Metazoa; phylum Chordata; class Chondrichthyes; order Heterodontiformes; family Heterodontidae; genus Heterodontus; species Heterodontus francisci. The sequence goes on along the minus strand of NC_090411.1, from coordinate 8,916,912 downwards.
TCCCAAAGGCCCTTTCATCACCCCCCACAACACCCCCCATGAAATCCCGAAGACCCTTTCATCAACCTCCCCACCAGGAAATCCCAAAGACCCTTTCATCACCCTCCCCCCACAGGAAATCCCAAAGACCCTTTCATCACCCTCACCCCCAGGAAATCCCAAAGATCCTTTAATCACACTCCCCTCCCAGGAAATCCCAAATACCATTTCATCACCCTCCCCCCCAAGGAAATCCCAAAGACCCTTTCATCACCCTCCCCTCCCCAGTAAATCCCAAAGACCCTTTCATCACCCTCCACCCCCACTCCCAGGAAATCCCAAAGACCCTTTCATCACCCTCCCACTCCAGGAAATCCCAAAGACACTCGCATCACCCTCCACCCCCAGGAAATCCCAAGGACCCTTTCATCATCCTCCCCCCCCATGAAATCAAAAGAACCTTCCATCACCCTCCCCCTCCAGGAAATCCCAAAGACCCTTTCATCACCCTCCCCCCAGGAAATCCCAAAGACCCTTTCATCACCCTCCCCTCACCCCCAGCAAATCCCAAAGACCCTTTCATCATCCTCCCCCACAAGAAATCCCAACGTCCCTTTCATCACGCTCCCCCCCTTTAGGAAATCCAGAAGACCCTTTCATCACTCCCCCCACCGGGAAATCCCAAAGACCCTTTCATCACCCTCCCCCCCACCAGGAAATCCCAAAGACCCTATCATCACCCTCCCCCCCGCCTGGAAATCCCAAAGAAACTTTCATCATCCTCCCCCCCAGGAAATCCCAAAGAGCGTTTCATCGCCATCCCCGCCCCACAAAATCCCAAAGACACTCTCATCACCCTCCCCCCGCAAGGAATCCCAAAGACCCATTCATCACCTTCCCCCCAGGAAATCCCAAAGAACCTTTTATCACCCTCCCTCCCAGGAAATCCCAAAGACCCTTTCATCACCCACCCCTCAGGAAATCCCAAAGAGCCTTTCATCACCCTACCGCCACAGGAAATCCCAAAGACCCTTACATCACCCTCCAACCCCCTCCCAGGAAATGTCTAAGACCGTTTCATCACCCTCCCCCCCAGGAAATCCCAAAGACCTTTTCATCACCCTCACCCCGAGGAAATCCCGAAGATCCTTTAATCACACTCACCTCCCAGGAAATCCCAAAGACCATTTCATCACCCTCCCCCCAAGGGAATCCCAAAGACCCTTTCATCACCCTCCCCACCGCAGCAAATCCCAAAGACCCTTTCATCATCCTCCCCCACAAGAAATCCCAACGTCCCTTTCATCACCCTCCCCCCACTGGAAATCCCAAAGACCCTTACATCACGCTCCCCCTCAGGAAATCCAAAAGAGCCTTTCATCACCCTCCACCCCCACTCCCAGGAAATCCCAAAGACCCTTTCATCACCCTCCACCCCCACTCCCAGGAAATCCCAAAGACGCTTTCATCACCCTCCCCCCCAGGTAATCCCAAAGATCATTTCATCACCCTCCCCTCCCAGAAAATCCCAAAGACCGTTTCATCACCCTCGCCCCCAGGAAATCCCAAAGACCCTTACATCACGCTCCCCTCCCAGGAAATCCCAACGACCATTTCATCGCCCTCCCCCCCAGTAAATCCCAAAGATCCTTTGATCACCCTCCCCCACTTCAGGAAATTCCAAAGACCCTTTCATCACGCTCCCCCCACCCCCACGAGGAAATCCCAAAGTCCCTTTCATCATCCTACCTCCCGCCAGGAAATTTGAAAGAAACTTTCATCGTCCTCCCCACCAGGAATTCTAAAAGAGCCTTTCAACGCCCTGCACCCCCTCACCCCACGAATTCCCAAAGACACTCTCATCACCATCCCCCCCCAGGAAATCCCAAAGACCCATTCATCACCCTCCCCCCCGGGATAGCCCAAAGAACCTTTCATCACACTCCCCCACCCCCAGGAAATCCCAAAGAGCCTTTCATCTCCCTCCCCCCAACAGGAAATCCCAAAGACCCTTTCATCACTCTCCGCCCACCCTCTCAGGAAATCCCAAAGACCCTTTCATTACCCTCTCCCCCGCAGGAAATCCCAAAGAAACATTCATCACCCTCCCCTCAGGAAATCCCAAAGACCCTTTCATCACCCACCCCTCAGGAAATCCCAAAGAGCCTTTCATCACCCTACCGCCACAGGAAATCCCAAAGACCCTTACATCACCCTCCAACCCCCTCCCAGGAAATGTCTAAGACCGTTTCATCTCCCTCCCCCCAAGGAAATCCCAAAGACCTTTTCATCACCCTCACCCCGAGGAAATCCCAAAGATCCTTTAATCACACTCACCTCCCAGGAAATCCCAAAGACCATTTCATCACCCTCCCCCCAAGGGAATCCCAAAGTCCCTTTCATCACCCTCCCCACCCCAGCAAATCACAAAGACCCTTTCATCACCCTCCCCTCAGGAAATCCCAAAGAACCTCGCATCACCCTCCCCTCAGGAAATCCCAAAGACCCTTTCATCACCCTCCCCCCACAGGAAATCCCGAAGACCCTTACATCACGCTCCCCCTCAGGAAATCCCAAAGACCCTTTCATCACCCTCCCCTCCCAGGAAATCCCAACGACCATTTCATCGCCCTCCCCCCCAGTAAATCCCAAAGATCCTTTGATCACCCTCCCCCACTTCAGGAAATTCCAAAGACCCTTTCATCACGCTCCCCCCACCCCCGCGAGGAAATCCCAAAGTCCCTTTCATCATCCTACCTCCCGCCAGGAAATTTGAAACTTTCATCGTCCTCCCCACCAGGAATTCAAAAAGAGCCTTTCAACGCCCTGCACCCCCTCACCCCACGAATTCCCAAAGACACTCTCATCACCATCCCCCCCCAGGAAATCCCAAAGACCCATTCATCACCCTCCCCCCCGGGATATCCCAAAGAACCTTTCATCACACTCCCCCACCCCCAGGAAATCCCAAAGAGCCTTTCATCTCCCTCCCCCCAACAGGAAATCCCAAAGACCCTTTCATCACTCTCCGCCCACCCTCTCAGGAAATCCCAAAGACCCTTTCATTACCCTCTCCCCTGCAGGAAATCCCAAAGAAACATTCATCACCTACCCCCCAGGAAATCCCAAAGAGCCTTTCATCACCCTCCCCTCAGGAAATCCCAAAGAGCCTTTCATCACCCACACCCCACAGGAAATCCCAAAGGCCCGATCATCACCCCCCACAACACCCACCATGAAGTCCCGAAGACCCTTTCATCAACCTCCCCCCCAGGAAATCCCAAAGACCCTTTCATCACCCTCCCCCCACAGAAAATCCCAAATACCATTTCATCACCCTCCCCCGCCAGGAAATCCCAAAGACCCTTTCATCACACTCCCCTCCCCAGTAAATCCCAAACACCCTTTCATCACCCTCCCCTAAGGAAATCCAAAAGAGCCTTTCATCACCCTCCAACCCCACTCCCAGGAAATCCCAAAGACGCTTTCATCACCCTCCCCCCCAGGTAATCCCAAAGATCATTTCATCACTCTCCCCTCCCAGAAAATCCCAAAGACCCTTTCATCACCCTCGCCCCCAGGAATTCCCAAAGACCCTTTCATCACCCCACCCCCAGGAAATTCCAAAGACCCTTTCATCACCCTCCCCCAGGAAATCCCAAAGACCCTTTCATCACCCACACCCCAGGAAATCCCAAAGACACTTTCATCACCCTCGCCTAAGACATCCCAAAGACCCTTTCATCACCCTCACCCCAGGAAATCCCAAAGACACTTTCATCACCCCCCCAGGAAATCCCAAAGACCCTTTCATCACCCTCCCTCCCAGGAACTCCCAAAGATCCTTTCTTCACCCTCCCCACCCCAGGAAAATCCAAAGACCCTTTCATCACCCACCCCCCCAGGAAATCCCAAAGACCCATTCAGCTCACTCCCCCCGCCAGGAAATCCCAAAGATCCTTTCATCAGCCTCCCCGCCAGGAAATCCCAACGTCCCTTTCATCACCCTCCCCACCTTTAGGAAATCCAGAAGACCCTTTCATGACACCCCCCACCGGGAAATCCCAAAGACCCTTTCATCACCCTCTCCTCAAGGAAATCCCAAAGACCCTTTCATCACCCACCACCCCCAGGAAATCCCAAGGACCCTTTCATCATCCTCCCCACAATGAAATCAAAAGAACCTTCCATCACCCTCCCCCTCCAGGAAATCCCAAAGACCCTTTCATCACCCTCCCCCCAGGAAATCCCAAAGACCCTTTCATCACCCTCCCCTCACCCCCAGCAAATCCCAAAGACCCTTTCATCATCCTCCCCCACAAGAAATCCCAACGTCCCTTTCATCACCCTCCCCCCCTTTAGGAAATCCAGAAGACCCTTTCATCACCCCCCCCACCGGGAAATCCCAAAGACCCTTTCATCACCCTCCCCCCCGAGAGGAAATCCAAAAGACCCTTTCATCACCCTCCCCCCCCGCCTGGAAATCCCAAAGAAACTTTCATCATCCTCCCCCCCAGGAAATCCCAAAGAGCGTTTCATCACCCTCCCCCCGCAAGGAATCCCAAAGACCCATTCATCACCTTCCCCCCAGTAAATCCCAAAGAACCTTTTATCACCCTCCCTCCCAGGAAATCCCAAAGAGCCTTTCATCACCCTACCGCCACAGGAAATCCCAAAGACCCTTACATCACCCTCCAACCCCCTCCCAGGAAATGTCTAAGACCGTTTCATCTCCCTCCCCCCCAGGAAATCCCAAAGACCTTTTCATCACCCTCACCCCGAGGAAATCCCAAAGATCCTTTAATCACACTCACCTCCCAGGAAATCCCAAAGACCATTTCATCACCCTCCCCCCAAGGGAATCCCAAAGTCCCTTTCATCACCCTCCCCACCCCAGCAAATCACAAAGACCCTTTCATCACCCTCCCCTCAGGAAATCCCAAAGAACCTCGCATCACCCTCCCCTCAGGAAATCCCAAAGACCCTTTCATCACCCTCCCCCCACAGGAAATCCCGAAGACCCTTACATCACGCTCCCCCTCAGGAAATCCCAAAGACCCTTTCATCACCCTCCCCTCCCAGGAAATCCCAACGACCATTTCATCGCCCTCCCCCCCAGTAAATCCCAAAGATCCTTTGATCACCCTCCCCCACTTCAGGAAATTCCAAAGACCCTTTCATCACGCTCCCCCCACCCCCGCGAGGAAATCCCAAAGTCCCTTTCATCATCCTACCTCCCGCCAGGAAATTTGAAACTTTCAGCGTCCTCCCCACCAGGAATTCAAAAAGAGCCTTTCAACGCCCTGCACCCCCTCACCCCACGAATTCCCAAAGACACTCTCATCACCATCCCCCCCCAGGAAATCCCAAAGACCCATTCATCACCCTCCCCCCCGGGATATCCCAAAGAACCTTTCATCACACTCCCCCACCCCCAGGAAATCCCAAAGACCCTTTCATCTCCCTCCCCCCAACAGGAAATCCCAAACACCCTTTCATCACTCTCCGCCCACCCTCTCAGGAAATCCCAAAGACCCTTTCATTACCCTCTCCCCCGCAGGAAATCCCAAAGAAACATTCATCACCTACCCCCCAGGAAATCCCAAAGAGCCTTTCATCACCCACACCCCACAGGAAATCCCAAAGGCCCGATCATCACCCCCCACAACACCCACCATGAAGTCCCGAAGACCCTTTCATCAACCTCCCCCCCAGGAAATCCCAAAGACCCTTTCATCACCCTCCCCCCACAGAAAATCCCAAATACCATTTCATCACCCTCCCCCGCCAGGAAATCCCAAAGACCCTTTCATCACACTCCCCTCCCCAGTAAATCCCAAACACCCTTTCATCACCCTCCCCTAAGGAAATCCAAAAGAGCCTTTCATCACCCTCCACCCCCACTCCCAGGAAATCCCAAAGACGCTTTCATCACCCTCCCCCCCAGGTGATCCCAAAGATCATTTCATCACTCTCCCCTCCCAGAAAATCCCAAAGACCCTTTCATCACCCTCGCCCCCAGGAATTCCCAAAGACCCTTTCATCACCCCACCCCCAGGAAATTCCAAAGACCCTTTCATCACCCTCCCCCAGGAAATCCCAAAGACCCTTTCATCACCCACACCCCAGGAAATCCCAAAGACACTTTCATCACCCTCGCCTAAGACATCCCAAAGACCCTTTCATCACCCTCACCCCAGGAAATCCCAAAGACACTTACATCACCCCCCCAGGAAATCCCAAAGACCCTTTCATCACCCTCCCTCCCAGGAACTCCCAAAGATCCTTTCTTCACCCTCCCCACCCCAGGAAAATCCAAAGACCCTTTCATCACCCACCCCCCCAGGAAATCCCAAAGACCCATTCAGCTCACTCCCCCCGCCAGGAAATCCCAAAGATCCTTTCATCAGCCTCCCCGCCAGGAAATCCCAACGTCCCTTTCATCACCCTCCCCACCTTTAGGAAATCCAGAAGACCCTTTCATGACACCCCCCACCGGGAAATCCCAAAGACCCTTTCATCACCCTCCCCTCAAGGAAATCCCAAAGACCCTTTCATCACCCACCACCCCCAGGAAATCCCAAGGACCCTTTCATCATCCTCCCCCCCCATGAAATCAAAAGAACCTTCCATCACCCTCCCCCTCCAGGAAATCCCAAAGACCCTTTCATCACCCTCCCCCCAGGAAATCCCAAAGACCCTTTCATCACCCTCCCCTCACCCCCAGCAAATCCCAAAGACCCTTTCATCATCCTCCCCCACAAGAAATCCCAACGTCCCTTTCATCACGCTCCCCCCCTTTAGGAAATCCAGAAGACCCTTTCATCACCCCCCCCCACCGGGAAATCCCAAAGACCCTTTCATCACCCTCCCCCCCTCCAGGAAATCCAAAAGACCCTTTCATCACCCTCCCCCCCCCGCCTGGAAATCCCAAAGAAACTTTCATCATCCTCCCCCCCAGGAAATCCCAAAGAGCGTTTCATCACCCTCCCCGCCCCACAAAATCCCAAAGACACTCTCATCACCCTCCCCCCGCAAGGAATCCCAAAGACCCATTCATCACCTTCCCCCCAGTAAATCCCAAAGAACCTTTTATCACCCTCCCTCCCAGGAAATCCCAAAGAGCCTTTCATCACCCTACCGCCACAGGAAATCCCAAAGACCCTTACATCACCCTCCAACCCCCTCCCAGGAAATGTCTAAGACCGTTTCATCTCCCTCCCCCCAAGGAAATCCCAAAGACCTTTTCATCACCCTCACCCCGAGGAAATCCCAAAGATCCTTTAATCACACTCACCTCCCAGGAAATCCCAAAGACCATTTCATCACCCTCCCCCCAAGGGAATCCCAAAGTCCCTTTCATCACCCTCCCCACCCCAGCAAATCACAAAGACCCTTTCATCACCCTCCCCTCAGGAAATCCCAAAGAACCTCGCATCACCCTCCCCTCAGGAAATCCCAAAGACCCTTTCATCACCCTCCCCCCACAGGAAATCCCGAAGACCCTTACATCACGCTCCCCCTCAGGAAATCCCAAAGACCCTTTCATCACCCTCCCCTCCCAGGAAATCCCAACGACCATTTCATCGCCCTCCCCCCCAGTAAATCCCAAAGATCCTTTGATCACCCACCCCCACTTCAGGAAATTCCAAAGACCCTTTCATCACGCTCCCCCCACCCCCGCGAGGAAATCCCAAAGTCCCTTTCATCATCCTACCTCCCGCCAGGAAATTTGAAACTTTCATCGTCCTCCCCACCAGGAATTCAAAAAGAGCCTTTCAACGCCCTGCACCCCCTCACCCCACGAATTCCCAAAGACACTCTCATCACCATCCCCCCCCAGGAAATCCCAAAGACCCATTCATCACCCTCCCCCCCGGGATATCCCAAAGAACCTTTCATCACACTCCCCCACCCCCAGGAAATCCCAAAGAGCCTTTCATCTCCCTCCCCCCAACAGGAAATCCCAAAGACCCTTTCATCACTCTCCGCCCACCCTCTCAGGAAATCCCAAAGACCCTTTCATTACCCTCTCCCCCGCAGGAAATCCCAAAGAAACATTCATCACCTACCCCCCAGGAAATCCCAAAGAGCCTTTCATCACCCTCCCCTCAGGAAATCCCAAAGAGCCTTTCATCACCCACACCCCACAGGAAATCCCAAAGGCCCGATCATCACCCCCCACAACACCCACCATGAAGTCCCGAAGACCCTTTCATCAACCTCCCCCCCAGGAAATCCCAAAGACCCTTTCATCACCCTCCCCCCACAGAAAATCCCAAATACCATTTCATCACCCTCCCCCGCCAGGAAATCCCAAAGACCCTTTCATCACACTCCCCTCCCCAGTAAATCCCAAACACCCTTTCATCACCCTCCCCTAAGGAAATCCAAAAGAGCCTTTCATCACATCCACCCCCACTCCCAGGAAATCCCAAAGACGCTTTCATCACCCTCCCCCCCAGGTAATCCCAAAGATCATTTCATCACTCTCCCCTCCCAGAAAATCCCAAAGACCCTTTCATCACCCTCGCCCCCAGGAATTCCCAAAGACCCTTTCATCACCCCACCCCCAGGAAATTCCAAAGACCCTTTCATCACCCTCCCCCAGGAAATCCCAAAGACCCTTTCATCACCCACACCCCAGGAAATCCCAAAGACACTTTCATCACCCTCGCCTAAGACATCCCAAAGACCCTTTCATCACCCTCACCCCAGGAAATCCCAAAGACACTTTCATCACCCCCCCAGGAAATCCCAAAGACCCTTTCATCACCCTCCCTCCCAGGAACTCCCAAAGATCCTCTCTTCACCCTCCCCACCCCAGGAAAATCCAAAGACCCTTTCATCACCCACCCCCCCAGGAAATCCCAAAGACCCATTCAGCTCACTCCCCCCGCCAGGAAATCTCAAAGATCCTTTCATCAGCCTCCCCGCCAGGAAATCCCAACGTCCCTGTCATCACCCTCCCCACCTTTAGGAAATCCAGAAGACCCTTTCATGACACCCCCCACCGGGAAATCCCAAAGACCCTTTCATCACCCTCCCCTCAAGGAAATCCCAAAGACCCTTTCATCACCCACCACCCCCAGGAAATCCCAAGGACCCTTTCATCATCCTCCCCCCCCATGAAATCAAAAGAACCTTCCATCACCCTCCCCCTCCAGGAAATCCCAAAGACCCTTTCATCACCCTCCCCCCAGGAAATCCCAAAGACCCTTTCATCACCCTCCCCTCACCCCCAGCAAATCCCAAAGACCCTTTCATCATCCTCCCCCACAAGAAATCCCAACGTCCCTTTCATCACCCTCCCCCCCTTTAGGAAATCCAGAAGACCCTTTCATCACCCCCCCCCCCCCCACCGGGAAATCCCAAAGACCCTTTCATCACCCTCCCCCCCTCCAGGAAATCCAAAAGACCCTTTCATCACCCTCCCCCCCGGCCTGGAAATCCCAAAGAAACTTTCAACATCCTCCCCCCCAGGAAATCCCAAAGAGCGTTTCATCACCCTCCCCGCCCCACAAAATCCCAAAGACACTCTCATCACCCTCCCCCCGCAAGGAATCCCAAAGACCCATTCATCACCTTCCCCCCAGTAAATCCCAAAGAACCTTTTATCACCCTCCCTCCCAGGAAATCCCAAAGAGCCTTTCATCACCCTACCGCCACAGGAAATCCCAAAGACCCTTACATCACCCTCCAACCCCCTCCCAGGAAATGTCTAAGACCGTTTCATCTCCCTCCCCCCCAGGAAATCCCAAAGACCTTTTCATCACCCTCACCCCGAGGAAATCCCAAAGATCCTTTAATCACACTCACCTCCCAGGAAATCCCAAAGACCATTTCATCACCCTCCCCCCAAGGGAATCCCAAAGTCCCTTTCATCACCCTCCCCACCCCAGCAAATCACAAAGACCCTTTCATCACCCTCCCCTCAGGAAATCCCAAAGAACCTCGCATCACCCTCCCCTCAGGAAATCCCAAAGACCCTTTCATCACCCTCCCCCCACAGGAAATCCCGAAGACCCTTACATCACGCTCCCCCTCAGGAAATCCCAAAGACCCTTTCATCACCCTCCCCTCCCAGGAAATCCCAACGACCATTTCATCGCCCTCCCCCCCAGTAAATCCCAAAGATCCTTTGATCACCCTCCCCCACTTCAGGAAATTCCAAAGACCCTTTCATCACGCTCCCCCCACCCCCGCGAGGAAATCCCAAAGTCCCTTTCATCATCCTACCTCCCGCCAGGAAATTTGAAACTTTCATCGTCCTCCCCACCAGGAATTCAAAAAGAGCCTTTCAACGCCCTGCACCCCCTCACCCCACGAATTCCCAAAGACACTCTCATCACCATCCCCCCCCAGGAAATCCCAAAGACCCATTCATCACCCTCCCCCCCGGGATATCCCAAAGAACCTTTCATCACACTCCCCCACCCCCAGGAAATCCCAAAGAGCCTTTCATCTCCCTCCCCCCAACAGGAAATCCCAAAGACCCTTTCATCACTCTCCGCCCACCCTCTCAGGAAATCCCAAAGACCCTTTCATTACCCTCTCCCCCGCAGGAAATCCCAAAGAAACATTCATCACCTACCCCCCAGGAAATCCCAAAGAGCCTTTCATCACCCTCCCCTCAGGAAATCCCAAAGAGCCTTTCATCACCCACACCCCACAGGAAATCCCAAAGGCCCGATCATCACCCCCCACAACACCCACCATGAAGTCCCGAAGACCCTTTCATCAACCTCCCCCCCAGGAAATCCCAAAGACCCTTTCATCACCCTCCCCCCACAGAAAATCCCAAATACCATTTCATCACCCTCCCCCGCCAGGAAATCCCAAAGACCCTTTCATCACACTCCCCTCCCCAGTAAATCCCAAACACCCTTTCATCACCCTCCCCTAAGGAAATCCAAAAGAGCCTTTCATCACCCTCCAACCCCACTCCCAGGAAATCCCAAAGACGCTTTCATCACCCTCCCCCCCAGGTAATCCCAAAGATCATTTCATCACTCTCCCCTCCCAGAAAATCCCAAAGACCCTTTCATCACCCTCGCCCCCAGGAATTCCCAAAGACCCTTTCATCACCCCACCCCCAGGAAATTCCAAAGACCCTTTCATCACCCTCCCCCAGGAAATCCCAAAGACCCTTTCATCACCCACACCCCAGGAAATCCCAAAGACACTTTCATCACCCTCGCCTAAGACATCCCAAAGACCCTTTCATCACCCTCACCCCAGGAAATCCCAAAGACACTTTCATCACCCCCCCAGGAAATCCCAAAGACCCTTTCATCACCCTCCCTCCCAGGAACTCCCAAAGATCCTTTCTTCACCCTCCCCACCCCAGGAAAATCCAAAGACCCTTTCATCACCCACCCCCCCAGGAAATCCCAAAGACCCATTCAGCTCACTCCCCCCGCCAGGAAATCCCAAAGATCCTTTCATCAGCCTCCCCGCCAGGAAATCCCAACGTCCCTTTCATCACCCTCCCCACCTTTAGGAAATCCAGAAGACCCTTTCATGACACCCCCCACCGGGAAATCCCAAAGACCCTTTCATCACCCTCCCCTCAAGGAAATCCCAAAGACCCTTTCATCACCCACCACCCCCAGGAAATCCCAAGGACCCTTTCATCATCCTCCCCACAATGAAATCAAAAGAACCTTCCATCACCCTCCCCCTCCAGGAAATCCCAAAGACCCTTTCATCACCCTCCCCCCAGGAAATCCCAAAGACCCTTTCATCACCCTCCCCTCACCCCCAGCAAATCCCAAAGACCCTTTCATCATCCTCCCCCACAAGAAATCCCAACGTCCCTTTCATCACCCTCCCCCCCTTTAGGAAATCCAGAAGACCCTTTCATCACCCCCCCCACCGGGAAATCCCAAAGACCCTTTCATCACCCTCCCCCCCGAGAGGAAATCCAAAAGACCCTTTCATCACCCTCCCCCCCCGCCTGGAAATCCCAAAGAAACTTTCATCATCCTCCCCCCCAGGAAATCCCAAAGAGCGTTTCATCACCCTCCCCGCCCCACAAAATCCCAAAGACACTCTCATCACCCTCCCCCCGCAAGGAATCCCAAAGACCCATTCATCACCTTCCCCCCAGTAAATCCCAAAGAACCTTTTATCACCCTCCCTCCCAGGAAATCCCAAAGAGCCTTTCATCACCCTACCGCCACAGGAAATCCCAAAGACCCTTACATCACCCTCCAACCCCCTCCCAGGAAATGTCTAAGACCGTTTCATCTCCCTCCCCCCCAGGAAATCCCAAAGACCTTTTCATCACCCTCACCCCGAGGAAATCCCAAAGATCCTTTAATCACACTCACCTCCCAGGAAATCCCAAAGACCATTTCATCACCCTCCCCCCAAGGGAATCCCAAAGTCCCTTTCATCACCCTCCCCACCCCAGCAAATCACAAAGACCCTTTCATCACCCTCCCCTCAGGAAATCCCAAAGAACCTCGCATCACCCTCCCCTCAGGAAATCCCAAAGACCCTTTCATCACCCTCCCCCCACAGGAAATCCCGAAGACCCTTACATCACGCTCCCCCTCAGGAAATCCCAAAGACCCTTTCATCACCCTCCCCTCCCAGGAAATCCCAACGACCATTTCATCGCCCTCCCCCCCAGTAAATCCCAAAGATCCTTTGATCACCCTCCCCCACTTCAGGAAATTCCAAAGACCCTTTCATCACGCTCCCCCCACCCCCGCGAGGAAATCCCAAAGTCCCTTTCATCATCCTACCTCCCGCCAGGAAATTTGAAACTTTCATCGTCCTCCCCACCAGGAATTCAAAAAGAGCCTTTCAACGCCCTGCACCCCCTCACCCCACGAATTCCCAAAGACACTCTCATCACCATCCCCCCCCAGGAAATCCCAAAGACCCATTCATCACCCTCCCCCCCGGGATATCCCAAAGAACCTTTCATCACACTCCCCCACCCCCAGGAAATCCCAAAGAGCCTTTCATCTCCATCCCCCCAACAGGAAATCCCAAAGACCCTTTCATCACTCTCCGCCCACCCTCTCAGGAAATCCCAAAGACCCTTTCATTACCCTCTCCCCCGCAGGAAATCCCAAAGAAACATTCATCACCTACCCCCCAGGAAATCCCAAAGAGCCTTTCATCACCCTCCCCTCAGGAAATCCCAAAGAGCCTTTCATCACCCACACCCCACAGGAAATCCCAAAGGCCCGATCATCACCCCCCACAACACCCACCATGAAGTCCCGAAGACCCTTTCATCAACCTCCCCCCCAGGAAATCCCAAAGACCCTTTCATCACCCTCCCCCCACAGAAAATCCCAAATACCATTTCATCACCCTCCCCCGCCAGGAAATCCCAAAGACCCTTTCATCACACTCCCCTCCCCAGTAAATCCCAAACACCCTTTCATCACCCTCCCCTAAGGAAATCCAAAAGAGCCTTTCATCACCCTCCAACCCCACTCCCAGGAAATCCCAAAGACGCTTTCATCACCCTCCCCCCCAGGTAATCCCAAAGATCATTTAATCACTCTCCCCTCCCAGAAAATCCCAAAGACCCTTTCATCACCCTCGCCCCCAGGAATTCCCAAAGACCCTTTCATCACCCCACCCCCAGGAAATTCCAAAGACCCTTTCATCACCCTCCCCCAGGAAATCCCAAAGACCCTTTCATCACCCACACCCCAGGAAATCCCAAAGACACTTTCATCACCCTCGCCTAAGACATCCCAAAGACCCTTTCATCACCCTCACCCCAGGAAATCCCAAAGACACTTTCATCACCCCCCCAGGAAATCCCAAAGACCCTTTCATCACCCTCCCTCCTAGGAACTCCCAAAGATCCTTTCTTCACCCTCCCCACCCCAGGAAAATCCAAAGACCCTTTCATCACCCACCCCCCCAGGAAATCCCAAAGACCCATTCAGCTCACTCCCCCCGCCAGGAAATCCCAAAGATCCTTTCATCAGCCTCCCCGCCAGGAAATCCCAACGTCCCTTTCATCACCCTCCCCACCTTTAGGAAATCCAGAAGACCCTTTCATGACACCCCCCACCGGGAAATCCCAAAGACCCTTTCATCACCCTCCCCTCAAGGAAATCCCAAAGACCCTTTCATCACCCACCACCCCCAGGAAATCCCAAGGACCCTTTCATCATCCTCCCCACAATGAAATCAAAAGAACCTTCCATCACCCTCCCCCTCCAGGAAATCCCAAAGACCCTTTCATCACCCTCCCCCCAGGAAATCCCAAAGACCCTTTCATCACCCTCCCCTCACCCCCAGCAAATCCCAAAGACCCTTTCATCATCCTCCCCCACAAGAAATCCCAACGTCCCTTTCATCACGCTCCCCCCCTTTAGGAAATCCAGAAGACCCTTTCATCACCCCCCCCCACCGGGAAATCCCAAAGACCCTTTCATCACCCTCCCCCCCTCCAGGAAATCCAAAAGACCCTTTCATCACCCTCCCCCCCCCGCCTGGAAATCCCAAAGAAACTTTCATCATCCTCCCCCCCAGGAAATCCCAAAGAGCGTTTCATCACCCTCCCCGCCCCACAAAATCCCAAAGACACTCTCATCACCCTCCCCCCGCAAGGAATCCCAAAGACCCATTCATCACCTTCCCCCCAGTAAATCCCAAAGAACCTTTTATCACCCTCCCTCCCAGGAAATCCCAAAGAGCCTTTCATCACCCTACCGCCACAGGAAATCCCAAAGACCCTTACATCACCCTCCAACCCCCTCCCAGGAAATGTCTAAGACCGTTTCATCTCCCTCCCCCCCAGGAAATCCCAAAGACCTTTTCATCACCCTCACCCCGAGGAAATCCCAAAGATCCTTTAATCACACTCACCTCCCAGGAAATCCCAAAGACCATTTCATCACCCTCCCCCCAAGGGAATCCCAAAGTCCCTTTCATCACCCTCCCCACCCCAGCAAATCACAAAGACCCTTTCATCACCCTCCCCTCAGGAAATCCCAAAGAACCTCGCATCACCCTCCCCTCAGGAAATCCCAAAGACCCTTTCATCACCCTCCCCCCACAGGAAATCCCGAAGACCCTTACATCACGCTCCCCCTCAGGAAATCCCAAAGACCCTTTCATCACCCTCCCCTCCCAGGAAATCCCAACGACCATTTCATCGCCCTCCCCCCCAGTAAATCCCAAAGATCCTTTGATCACCCTCCCCCACTTCAGGAAATTCCAAAGACCCTTTCATCACGCTCCCCCCACCCCCGCGAGGAAATCCCAAAGTCCCTTTCATCATCCTACCTCCCGCCAGGAAATTTGAAACTTTCATCGTCCTCCCCACCAGGAATTCAAAAAGAGCCTTTCAACGCCCTGCACCCCCTCACCCCACGAATTCCCAAAGACACTCTCATCACCATCCCCCCCCAGGAAATCCCAAAGACCCATTCATCACCCTCCCCCCCGGGATATCCCAAAGAACCTTTCATCACACTCCCCCACCCCCAGGAAATCCCAAAGAGCCTTTCATCTCCCTCCCCCCAACAGGAAATCCCAAAGACCCTTTCATCACTCTCCGCCCACCCTCTCAGGAAATCCCAAAGACCCTTTCATTACCCTCTCCCCCGCAGGAAATCCCAAAGAAACATTCATCACCTACCCCCCAGGAAATCCCAAAGAGCCTTTCATCACCCTCCCCTCACCCCCAGCAAATCCCAAAGACCCTTTCATCATCCTCCCCCACAAGAAATCCCAACGTCCCTTTCATCACCCTCCCCCCCTTTAGGAAATCCAGAAGACCCTTTCATCACCCCCCCACCGGGAAATCCCAAAGACCCTTTCATCACCCTCCCCCCCTCCAGGAAATCCAAAAGACCCTTTCATCACCCTCCCCCCCCGCCTGGAAATCCCAAAGAAACTTTCATCATCCTCCCCCCCAGGAAATCCCAAAGAGCGTTTCATCACCCTCCCCGCCCCACAAAATCCCAAAGACACTCTCATCACCCTCCCCCCGCAAGGAATCCCAAAGACCCATTCATCACCTTCCCCCCAGTAAATCCCAAAGAACCTTTTATCACCCTCCCTCCCAGGAAATCCCAAAGAGCCTTTCATCACCCTACCGCCACAGGAAATCCCAAAGACCCTTACATCACCCTCCAACCCCCTCCCAGGAAATGTCTAAGACCGTTTCATCTCCCTCCCCCCAAGGAAATCCCAAAGACCTTTTCATCACCCTCACCCCGAGGAAATCCCAAAGATCCTTTAATCACACTCACCTCCCAGGAAATCCCAAAGACCATTTCATCACCCTCCCCCCAAGGGAATCCCAAAGTCCCTTTCATCACCCTCCCCACCCCAGCAAATCACAAAGACCCTTTCATCACCCTCCCCTCAGGAAATCCCAAAGAACCTCGCATCACCCTCCCCTCAGGAAATCCCAAAGACCCTTTCATCACCCTCCCCCCACAGGAAATCCCGAAGACCCTTACATCACGCTCCCCCTCAGGAAATCCCAAAGACCCTTTCATCACCCTCCCCTCCCAGGAAATCCCAACGACCATTTCATCGCCCTCCCCCCCAGTAAATCCCAAAGATCCTTTGATCACCCTCCCCCACTTCAGGAAATTCCAAAGACCCTTTCATCACGCTCCCCCCACCCCCGCGAGGAAATCCCAAAGTCCCTTTCATCATCCTACCTCCCGCCAGGAAATTTGAAACTTTCATCGTCCTCCCCACCAGGAATTCAAAAAGAGCCTTTCAACGCCCTGCACCCCCTCACCCCACGAATTCCCAAAGACACTCTCATCACCATCCCCCCCCAGGAAATCCCAAAGACCCATTCATCACCCTCCCCCCCGGGATATCCCAAAGAACCTTTCATCACACACCCCCACCCCCAGGAAATCCCAAAGAGCCTTTCATCTCCCTCCCCCCAACAGGAAATCCCAAAGACCCTTTCATCACTCTCCGCCCACCCTCTCAGGAAATCCCAAAGACCCTTTCATTACCCTCTCCCCCGCAGGAAATCCCAAAGAAACATTCATCACCTACCCCCCAGGAAATCCCAAAGAGCCTTTCATCACCCTCCCCTCAGGAAATCCCAAAGAGCCTTTCATCACCCACACCCCACAGGAAATCCCAAAGGCCCGATCATCACCCCCCACAACACCCACCATGAAGTCCCGATGACCCTTTCATCAACCTCCCCACTAGGAAATCCCAAAGACCCTTTCATCACCCTCCCCCCACAGAAAATCCCAAATACCATTTCATCACCCTCCCCCGCCAGGAAATCCCAAAGACCCTTTCATCACACTCCCCTCCCCAGTAAATCCCAAACACCCTTTCATCACCCTCCCCTAAGGAAATCCAAAAGAGCCTTTCATCACCCTCCACCCCCACTCCCAGGAAATCCCAAAGACGCTTTCATCACCCTCCCCCCCAGGTAATCCCAAAGATCATTTCATCACTCTCCCCTCCCAGAAAATCCCAAAGACCCTTTCATCACCCTCGCCCCCAGGAATTCCCAAAGACCCTTTCATCACCCCACCCCCAGGAAATTCCAAAGACCCTTTCATCACCCTCCCCCAGGAAATCCCAAAGACCCTTTCATCACCCACACCCCAGGAAATCCCAAAGACACTTTCATCACCCTCGCCTAAGACATCCCAAAGACCCTTTCATCCCCTCACCCCAGGAAATCCCAAAGACACTTTCATCACCCCCCCCAGGAAATCCCAAAGACCCTTTCATCACCCTCCCTCCCAGGAACTCCCAAAGATCCTTTCTTCACCCTCCCCACCCCAGGAAAATCCAAAGACCCTTTCATCACCCACCCCCCCAGGAAATCCCAAAGACCCATTCAGCTCACTCCCCCCGCCAGGAAATCCCAAAGATCCTTTCATCAGCCTCCCCGCCAGGAAATCCCAACGTCCCTTTCATCACCCTCCCCACCTTTAGGAAATCCAGAAGACCCTTTCATGACACCCCCCACCGGGAAATCCCAAAGACCCTTTCATCACCCTCCCCCCCGAGAGGAAATCCAAAAGACCCTTTCATCACCCTCGCCCCCGCCGGGAAATCCCAAAGAAACATTCATCATCCTCGCCCCCAGGAAATCCCAAAGAGCGTTTCATCACCCTCCCCGCCCCACAAAATCCCAAAGACACTCTCATCACCCTCCCCCCGCAAGGAATCCCAAAGACCCATTCATCACCTTCCCCCCAAGAAATCCCAAAGAACCTTTTATCACCCTCCCTCCCAGGAAATCCCAAAGACCCTTTCATCACCCTCCCCCACCCCCAGGAAATCCCAAAGACCCTTTCATCACTCTCCGCCCACCCTCTCAGGAAATCCCAAAGACCCTTTCATTACCCTCTCCCCCGCAGGAAATCCCAAAGAAACATTCATCACCTACCCCCCAGGAAATCCCAAAGAGCCTTTCATCACCCTCCCCTCAGGAAATCCCAAAGAGCCTTTCATCACCCACCCCCCACAGGAAATCCCAAAGGCCCGATCATCACCCCCCACAACACCCACCATGAAATCCCGAAGACCCTTTCATCAACCTCCCCCCCAGGAAATCCCAAAGACCCTTTCATCACCCTCCCCCCACAGGAAATCCCAAAGACCCTTTCATCACCCTCACTCCCAGGAAATCCCAAAGATCCTTGAATCACACTCCCCTCCCAGGAAATCCCAAATACCATTTCATCACCCTCCCCCGCCAGGAAATCCCAAAGACCCTTTCATCACATTCCCCTCCCCAGTAAATCCCAAACACCTTTTCATCACCCTCCCCTAAGGAAATCCCAAAAACCCTTTCATCACCCTCCACCCCCACTCCCAGGAAATCCCAAAGACGCTTTCATCACCCTCCCCCCCAGGTAATCCCAAAGATCATTTCATCACTCTCCCCTCCCAGCAAATCCCAAAGACCCTTTCATCACCCTCGCCCCCAGGAATTCCCAAAGACCCTTTCATCACCCCACCCCCAGGAAATTCCAAAGACCCTTTCATCACCCTCCCCCAGGAAATCCCAAAGACCCTTTCATCACCCACACCCCAGGAAATCCCAAAGACACTTTCATCACCCTCGCCTAAGAAATCCCAAAGACCCTTTCATCACCCTCACCCCAGGATATCCCAAAGACACTCTCATTACCCTCCCCCCGCAAGGAATCCCAAAGACCCATTCATCACCTTCCCCCCAGGAAATCCCAAAGAACCTTTTATCACCTTCCGTCCCAGGAAATCCCAAAGACCCTTTCATCACCCTCCCCCCACCCCCAGGAAATCCCAAAGAGACTTTCATCACCCTCCAACCCCCTCCCAGGAAATGTCTAAGACCGTTTCATCACCCTCCCTCCGAGGAAATCCCAAAGACCCTTTCATCACCC
This sequence comes from Heterodontus francisci, assembly GCF_036365525.1. Lineage (NCBI taxonomy): Eukaryota > Metazoa > Chordata > Chondrichthyes > Heterodontiformes > Heterodontidae > Heterodontus > Heterodontus francisci. The sequence goes on along the minus strand of NC_090411.1, from coordinate 8,897,566 downwards.
TCCCCCCCAGGAAATCCCAAAGACCTTTTCATCACCCTCACCCCAAGGAAATCCCGAAGATCCTTTAATCACACTCACCTCCCAGGAAATCCCAAAGACCATTTCATCACCCTCCCCCCAAGGGAATCTCGAAGTCCCTTTCATCACCCTCCCCCCCCCCGCCCAGCAAATCCCAAAGATCCTTTCATCACCCTCCCCTCAGGAAATCCCAAAACCCTTTTATCACCCTCCCCCCACAGGAAATCCCAAAGACCCTTTCATCACTCTCCGCCCTCCCTCCCAGGAAATCCCAAAGACCCTTTCATCACCCTCCCCCCCCAGGAAATCCCAAAGACCCTTACATCACGCTCCCCCTCAGGAAATCCCAAAGACCCTTTCATCACACTCGCCTCCCAGGAAATCCCAACGACCATTTCATCAACCTCCCCCCCAGGAAATCCCAAAGATCCTTTGATCACCCTCCCCCACTTCAGGAAATCCCAAAGACCCTTTCATCACCTTCCCCCCAGGAACTCCCAAAGAGCCTTTCATCACCCTGCCCTCAGGAAATCCAAAAGAGCCCATCATCACCCTGCCCCCACAGGAAATCACAAAGATACTTTCATCACCCTCCCCTCAGGAGATCCCAAACAGCCTTTCATCAGCCTCCCCCCACAGGAAATCCCAAAGACACTTTCATCACTCTCCGCCCTCCCTCCAAGGAAATCCCAAAGACCCTTTCATCACTCCCCCAGGAAATCCCAAAGACCCTTTCATCACCCTCCCTCCCAGGAACTCCCAAAGATCCTTTCTTCACCCTCCCCACCCCAGGAAAATCCAAAGACCCTTTCATCACCCACCCCCCCAGGAAATCCCAAAGACCCATTCAGCTCACTCCCCCCGCCAGGAAATCCCAAAGATCCTTTCATCAGCCTCCCCGCCAGGAAATCCCAACGTCCCTTTCATCACCCTCCCCACCTTTAGGAAATCCAGAAGACCCTTTCATGACACCCCCCACCGGGAAATCCCAAAGACCCTTTCATCACCCTCCCCTCCGAGAGGAAATCCAAAAGACCCTTTCATCACCCTCGCCCCCGCCTGGAAATCCCAAAGAAACATTCATCATCCTCCCCCCCAGGAAATCCCAAAGAGCGTTTCATCACCCTCCCCGCCCCACAAAATCCCAAAGACACTCTCATCACCCTCCCCCCGCAAGGAATCCCAAAGACCCATTCATCACCTTCCCCCCAGGAAATCCCAAAGAACCTTTTATCACCCTCCGTCCCAGGAAATCCCAAAGACCCTTTCATCACCCTCCCCCACCCCCAGGAAATCCCAAAGAGACTTTCATCACCCTCCAACCCCCTCCCAGGAAATGTCTAAGACCGTTTCATCACCCTCCCTCCGAGGAAATCCCAAAGACCCTTTCATCACCCTCCCCCCCAGGAAATCCCAAAGACCTTTTCATCACCCTCACCCCAAGGAAATCCCGAAGATCCTTTAATCACACTCACCTCCCAGGAAATCCCAAAGACCATTTCATCACCCTCCCCCCAAGGGAATCTCGAAGTCCCTTTCATCACCCTCCCCCCCACCGCCCAGCAAATCCCAAAGATCCTTTCATCACCCTCCCCTCAGGAAATCCCAAAACCCTTTTATCACCCTCCCCCCACAGGAAATCCCAAAGACCCTTTCATCACTCTCCGCCCTCCCTCCCAGGAAATCCCAAAGACCCTTTCATCACCCTCCCCCCCCAGGAAATCCCAAAGACCCTTACATCACGCTCCCCCTCAGGAAATCCCAAAGACCCTTTCATCACACTCGCCTCCCAGGAAATCCCAACGACCATTTCATCAACCTCCCCCCCAGGAAATCCCAAAGATCCTTTGATCACCCTCCCCCACTTCAGGAAATCCCAAAGACCCTTTCATCACCTTCCCCCCAGGAACTCCCAAAGAGCCTTTCATCACCCTGCCCTCAGGAAATCCAAAAGAGCCCATCATCACCCTGCCCCCACAGGAAATCACAAAGATACTTTCATCACCCTCCCCTCAGGAGATCCCAAAGAGCCTTTCATCAGCCTCCCCCCACAGGAAATCCCAAAGACCCTTTCATCACTCTCCGCCCTCCCTCCCAGGAAATCCCAAAGACCCTTTCATCACCCCCCACAAAACCCCCCATGAAATCCCGAAGACCCTTTCATCAACCTCCCCACCAGGAAATCCCAAAGACCCTATCATCACCCTGCCCCCACAGGAAATCCCAAAGACCCTTTCATCACCCTCACCCCCAGGAAATCCCAAAGATCCTTTAATCACACTCCCCTCCCAGGAAATCCCAAATACCATTTCATCACCCTCCCCCCCCAGGAAATCCCAAAGACCCTTTCATCACCCTCCCCTCCCCAGTAAATCCCAAAGACCCTTTCATCACCCTCATCTAAGGAAATCCAAAAGAGCCTTTCATCACCCACCACCCCCACTCCCAGGAAATCCCAAAGACCCTTTCATCACCCTCCACCCCCACTCCCAGGAAATCCCAAAGACCCTTTCATCACCCTCCCCCCCAGGTAATCCCAAAGATCCTTTCATCACCCTCCCCTCCCAGGAAATCCCACAGAACCTTCATCACCCTCGCCCCCAGGAAATCCCAAAGACCCTTTCATCACCCCACCCCCAGGAAATCCCAAAGACCCTTTCATCACCCTCCCTCCCAGGAAATCCCAAAGACCCTTTCATCACCCTCACCCCAGAAAATCCCAAAGACACTTTCATCACCCCCCCAGGAAATCCCAAAGACCCTTTCATCACCCTCCCTCCCAGGAACTCCCTAAGATCCTTTCTTCACCCTCCCCACCCCAGGAAAATTCAAAGACCCTTTCATCACCCCCCCACCCCCAGGAAATCCCAAAGACCCTTTCATCACCCTCCCACCCAGGAAATCCCAAAGAACCTTTCATCACCCTCCCCAACAGGAAATTCCAAAGACACTTTCATCACCCTCCCCCTCCAGGAAATCCCAAAGACGCTTTCATCAACCTCCACCCCCAGGAAATCCCAAAGAGCCTTTCATCACCCTCCCCCCACAGCAAATCCCAAAGACCATTTCATCACCCTCCACCCCCACTCCCAGGAAATCCCTAAGACCCTTTCATCACCCTCCCCCCCAGCAAATACCAAAGACCCTTTCATCACCCTCTCCCCCCCGGAAATCCCAAGGACCCTTTCATCACCCTCACTGCCAGGAAATCCCAAAGATCCTTGATTCACACTCTCCTCCCAGGAAATCCCAAATACCATTTCATCACCCTCACCCCACAGGAAATCCCAAAGACCCTTTCATCACCCTCCCCTCCCCAGTAAATCCCAAAGACCCTTTCATCACCCTCATCAAAGGAAATCCAAAAGAGCCTTTCATCACCCACCACCCCCACTCCCAGGAAATCCCAAAGACCCTTTCATCACCCTCCACCCCCACTCCCAGGAAATCCCAAAGACCCTTTCATCACCCTCCCCCCCAGGTAATCCCAAAGATCCTTTCATCACCCTCCCCTCCCAGGAAATCCCACAGAACCTTCATCACCCTCGCCCCCAGGAAATCCCAAAGACCCTTTCATCACCCCACCCCCAGGAAATCCCAAAGACCCTTTCATCACCCTCCCTCCCAGGAAATCCCAAAGACCCTTTCATCACCCTCACCCCAGGAAATCCCAAAGACACTTTCATCACCCCCCCAGGAAATCCCAAAGACCCTTTCATCACCCTCCCTCCCAGGAACTCCCTAAGATCCTTTCTTCACCCTCCCCACCCCAGGAAAATTCAAAGACCCTTTCATCACCCCCCCACCCCCAGGAAATCCCAAAGACCCTTTCATCACCCTCCCACCCAGGAAATCCCAAAGAACCTTTCATCACCCTCCCCAACAGGAAATTCCAAAGACACTTTCATCACCCTCCCCCTCCAGGAAATCCCAAAGACGCTTTCATCAACCTCCACCCCCAGGAAATCCCAAAGAGCCTTTCATCACCCTCCCCCCACAGCAAATCCCAAAGACCATTTCATCACCCTCCACCCCCACTCCCAGGAAATCCCTAAGACCCTTTCATCACCCTCCCCCCCAGCAAATACCAAAGACCCTTTCATCACCCTCTCCCCCCCGGAAATCCCAAGGACCCTTTCATCACCCTCACTGCCAGGAAATCCCAAAGATCCTTGATTCACACTCTCCTCCCAGGAAATCCCAAATACCATTTCATCACCCTCCCCCCACAGGAAATCCCAAAGACCCTTTCATCACCCTCCCCTCCCCAGTAAATCCCAAAGACCCTTTCATCACCCTCATCAAAGGAAATCCAAAAGAGCCTTTCATCACCCTCCACCCCCACTCCCAGGAAATCCCAAAGACCCTTTCATCACCCTCTACCCCCACTCCCAGGAAATCCCAAAGACCCCTTCATCACCCTCCCCCCCAGGTAATCCCAAAGATCCTTTCATCACCCTCCCCTCCCAGGAAATCCCAAAGACCCTTCATCACCCTCGCCCCCAGGAAATCCCAAAGACCCTTTCATCACCCCACCCCCAGGAAATTCCAAAGATCCTTGCATCACCCTCCCCCAGGAAATCCCAAAGACCCTTTCATCACCCTCACCCCAGGAAATCCCAAAGACACTTTCATCACCCACCCCCCCCAGGAAATCCCAAAGACCCTTTCATCACCCTCCCACCCAGGAAATCCCAAAGAACCTTTCATCACCCTCCCCAACAGGAAATCCCAAAGACCCTTTCATCACCCTCCCCCTCCAGGAAATCCCAAAGACACTTTCATCAACCTCCACCCACAGGAAATCCCAAAGAGCCTTTCATCACCCTCCCCCCACAGCAAATCCCAAAGACCCTTTCATCACCCTCCACCCCCACTCCCAGGAAATCCCTAAGACCCTTTCATCACCCTCCCTCCCAGCAAATACCAAAGACCCTTTCATCACCCTCACCGCCAGGAAATCCCAAAGATCCTTGATTCACACTCTCCTCCCAGGAAATCCCAAAGACCATTTCATCACCCTCCACTCCAGGAACTCCCAAAGATCCTTTCTTCACCCTCCCCTCCACGGAAAGTTCAAAGACCCTTTCATCACCCTCCCCCCCCAGGAAATCCCAAAGACCCTATTATGACCCTCCCCCCCCCCAGGAAATCCCAAAGACCCTTTCATCACCCTCCACCCCAGGAAATCCCAAAGAACCTTTCATCACCCTCCCCAACAGGAAATCCCAAAGACCCTCATATCACCATCTCCCCCCCCCCAGGAAATACCAAAGTCCCTTTCATCACCCTCCCCCGCAGGAAATCCCAAAGACCCTTACATCACACTTCCCCTCAGGAAATCCCAAACACCCTTTCATCACTCTCCCCCCCTGGAAATCCCAAAGACCATTTCATCACTCTCCCCCTCAGGAAATCCCAAAGATCCTTTCATCACCCTCCCCTCAAGGGAAATCCCAAAGAACATTTCATCACCCTCCCCCCCCAGGAAATCCCAAAGATCCTTTCATCACCCTCCCCCCACTTCTGGAAATCCTAAAGACCCTTTCATCACCCTCCCCCACCAGGAAATCCCAAAGACCCTATCATCACCCTCCCCCGCACCAGGATATCTCAAAGAAAATTGCATCATCCTCACCCCAAGGAAATCCCAAAGACACTCTCATCACACTTCCCCCCAAGAAATCTCAAAGGCCCTTTCATTACCCTCGCCCCAGGAAATCCCAAAGACCTTTTCAGCACTCTCCCCTACCCCCAGCAAATCCCAAAGACCCTTTCATCACTCTCCCCTCCAGGAAATTCCAGAGACCCTTTCATCACCCTCCCCCTCAGGAAATCCCAAAGACCCTTTCATCACCCAACCCCCGAGGAAATCCCAAACACCCCTTCATCATCCTCCCCCCAGGAAATCCCACAGACCCTTTTTAGACCCTCCCTCGTCGCCCAGGAAATCCCAAAGACCCTTTAATCACCCTCCCTCTCAGGAAATCTCAAAGACCCTTTCATCACCCACCCCCTCAGGAATTCCCAAAGACCCTTTCATCACCATCCCACCCAGGAAATCCCAAAGTCCCTATCATCACCCTACCCTCCCATGGAATCCCAAAGCCCCTTACATCACCATCCCCTCCCAGGAAATCCCAAAGACCCTTACATCACACACCCCCCAGGAAGGCCCAAAGACCCTTTCATCACACTCCCACCAGAAAATCCCAAAGACCCTTTCATCACCCTCCACCCCCAGGAAATCCCAAAGCCCCTTCATCACCCTCCCCCCCAGGGAATCCCAAAGACCTTTTCATCACCCTGCCTCTCAGGAAATCCCAAAGACCCTTTCATCACCCTCCCTTCCCAGGTAATCCCAAAGACCCTATCATCACCCTACCCTCCCACGGAATCCCAAAGCCCCTTACATCACCCTCCCCTCCCAGGAAATCCCAAAGACCCTTTCAACCACCTCCCCCCCCCCACCCCAGGAAATCAGAAAGACCCCTTCATCACCCTCCCCCACAGGAAATCCCAAAGACCCATTCAGCACCCTCCCCCCCACAAGAAATGCCAAAGACATATTCATCACCCTCCCCACCCCAGGAAATCCCAAAAACCCTTTCATCACCCTCCCCCATCAGGAAATCCCAAAGACCCCTTCATCACCCTCCCCCCAAGAAATTCCAAAGACCCTTTCATCACCCTCCCCGACCCCAGGATATCCCAAAGACCCTTTCATCACTCTCCCCTCCAGGAAATCCCAAAGACCCTTTCATCACCCTCCCCCTCAGGAAATCCCAAAGACCCTTTCATCACCCTCATCAAAGGAAATCCAAAAGAGCCTTTCATCACCCTCCACCCCCACTCCCAGGAAATCCCAAAGACCCTTTCATCACCCTCTACCCCCACTCCCAGGAAATCCCAAAGACCCCTTCATCACCCTCCCCCCCAGGTAATCCCAAAGATCCTTTCATCACCCTCCCCTCCCAGGAAATCCCAAAGACCCTTCATCACCCTCGCCCCCAGGAAATCCCAAAGACCCTTTCATCACCCCACCCCCAGGAAATTCCAAAGACCCTTTCATCACCCTCCCCCAGGAAATCCCAAAGACCCTTTCATCACCCTCACCCCAGGAAATCCCAAAGACACTTTCATCACCCCCCCAGGAAATCCCAAAGACCCTTTCATCACCCTCCCACCCAGGAAATCCCAAAGAACCTTTCATCACCCTCCCCAACAGGAAATCCCAAAGACCCTTTCATCACCCTCCCCCTCCAGGAAATCCCAAAGACACTTTCATCAACCTCCACCCACAGGAAATCCCAAAGAGCCTTTCATCACCCTCCCCCCACAGCAAATCCCAAAGACCCTTTCATCACCCTCCACCCCGACTCCCAGGAAATCCCTAAGACCCTTTCATCACCCTCCCTCCCAGCAAATACCAAAGACCCTTTCATCACCCTCACCGCCAGGAAATCCCAAAGATCCTTGATTCACACTCTCCTCCCAGGAAATCCCAAAGACCATTTCATCACCCTCCACTCCAGGAACTCCCAAAGATCCTTTCTTCACCCTCCCCTCCACGGAAAGTTCAAAGACCCTTTCATCACCCTCCCCCCGCAGGAAATCCCAAGGACCCTATTATGACCCTCCCCCCCCCCAGGAAATCCCAAAGACCCTTTCATCACCCTCCACCCCAGGAAATCCCAAAGAACCTTTCATCACCCTCCCCAACAGGAAATCCCAAAGACCCTCATATCACCATCTCCCCCCCCCCAGGAAATACCAAAGTCCCTTTCATCACCCTCCCCCGCAGGAAATCCCAAAGACCCTTACATCACACTTCCCCTCAGGAAATCCCAAACACCCTTTCATCACTCTCCCCCCCTGGAAATCCCAAAGACCATTTCATCACTCTCCCCCTCAGGAAATCCCAAAGATCCTTTCATCACCCTCCCCTCAAGGGAAATCCCAAAGAACATTTCATCACCCTCCCCCCCCAGGAAATCCCAAAGATCCTTTCATCACCCTCCCCCCACTTCTGGAAATCCTAAAGACCCTTTCATCACCCTCCCCCACCAGGAAATCCCAAAGACCCTATCATCACCCTCCCCCCCACCAGGATATCTCAAAGAAAATTGCATCATCCTCACCCCCAGGAAATCCCAAAGACACTCTCATCACACTTCCCCCCAAGAAATCTCAAAGGCCCTTTCATTACCCTCGCCCCAGGAAATCCCAAAGACCTTTTCATCACTCTCCCCTACCCCCAGCAAATCCCAAAGACCCTTTCATCACTCTCCCCTCCAGGAAATTCCAGAGACCCTTTCATCACCCTCCCCCTCAGGAAATCCCAAAGACCCTTTCATCACCCAACCCCCGAGGAAATCCCAAACACCCCTTCATCATCCTCCCCCCAGGAAATCCCACAGACCCTTTTTAGACCCTCCCTCGTCGCCCAGGAAATCCCAAAGACCCTTTAATCACCCTCCCTCTCAGGAAATCTCAAAAACCCTTTCATCACCCACCCCCTCAGGAATTCCCAAAGATCCTTTCATCACCATCCCACCCAGGAAATCCCAAAGTCCCTATCATCACCCTACCCTCCCATGGAATCCCAAAGCCCCTTACATCACCATCCCCTCCCAGGAAATCCCAAAGACCCTTACATCACACACCCCCCAGGAAAGCCCAAAGACCCTTTCATCACACTCCCACCAGAAAATCCCAAAGACCCTTTCATCACCCTCCACCCCCAGGAAATCCCAAAGCCCCTTCATCACCCTCCCCCCCAGGGAATCCCAAAGACCTTTTCATCACCCTGCCTCTCAGGAAATCCCAAAGACCCTTTCATCACCCTCCCCTCCCAGGAAATCCCAAAGACCCTTTCAACCACCTCCCCCCCCCACCCCATGAAATCAGAAAGACCCCTTCATCACCCTCCCCCACAGGAAATCCCAAAGACCCATTCATCACCCTCCCCCCCACAAGAAATGCCAAAGACATATTCATCACCCTCCCCACCCCAGGAAATCCCAAAAACCCTTTCATCACCCTCCCCCCTCAGGAAATCCCAAAGACCCCTTCATCACCCTCCCCCCAAGAAATTCCAAAGACCCTTTCATCACCCTCCCCGACCCCAGGATATCCCAAAGACCCTTTCATCACTCTCCCCTCCAGGAAATCCCAAAGACCCTTTCATCACCCTCCCCCTCAGGAAATCCCAAAGACCCTTTCATCACCCTCCCCCCACAGGAAATCCCAAAGACCCTTTCATCACTCTCCGCCCTCCCTCCCAGGAAATCCCAAAGACCCTTTCATCACCCTCCCCCCCCAGGAAATCCCAAAGACCCTTACATCACGCTCCCCCTCAGGAAATCCCAAAGACCCTTTCATCACCCTCACTCCCAGGAAATCCCAAAGATCCTTGAATCACACTCCCCTCCCAGGAAATCCCAAATACCATTTCATCACCCTCCCCCGCCAGGAAATCCCAAAGACCCTTTCATCACATTCCCCTCCCCAGTAAATCCCAAACACCCTTTCATCACCCTCCCCTAAGGAAATCCCAAAGACCCTTTCATCACCCTCCACCCCCACTCCCAGGAAATCCCAAAGACGCTTTCATCACCCTCCCCCCCAGGTAATCCCAAAGATCATTTCATCACTCTCCCCTCCCAGAAAATCCCAAAGACCCTTTCATCACCCTCGCCCCCAGGAATTCCCAAAGACCCTTTCATCACCCCACCCCCAGGAAATTCCAAAGACCCTTTCATCACCCTCCCCCAGGAAATCCCAAAGACCCTTTCATCACCCACACCCCAGGAAATCCCAAAGACACTTTCATCACCCTCGCCTAAGAAATCCCAAAGACCCTTTCATCACCCTCACCCCAGGAAATCCCAAAGACACTTTCATCAACCCACCAGGAAATCCCAAAGACCCTTTCATCACCCTCCCTCCCAGGAACTCCCAAAGATCCTTTCTTCACCCTCCCCACCCCAGGAAAATCCAAAGACCCTTTCATCACCCACCCCCCCAGGAAATCCCAAAGACCCATTCAGCTCACTCCCCCCGCCAGGAAATCCCAAAGATCCTTTCATCAGCCTCCCCGCCAGGAAATCCCAACGTCCCTTTCATCACCCTCCCCACCTTTAGGAAATCCAGAAGACCCTTTCATGACACCCGCCACCGGGAAATCCCAAAGACCCTTTCATCACCCTCCCCCCCGAGAGGAAATCCAAAAGACCCTTTCATCACCCTCGCCCCCGCCTGGAAATCCCAAAGAAACATTCATCATCCTCCCCCCCAGGAAATCCCAAAGAGCGTTTCATCACCCTCCCCGCCCCACAAAATCCCAAAGACACTCTCATCACCCTCCCCCCGCAAGGAATCCCAAAGACCCATTCATCACCTTCCCCCCAGGAAATCCCAAAGAACCTTTTATCACCCTCCGTCCCAGGAAATCCCAAAGACCCTTTCATCACCCTCCCCCACCCCCAGGAAATCCCAAAGAGACTTTCATCACCCTCCAACCCCCTCCCAGGAAATGTCTAAGACCGTTTCATCACCCTCCCTCCGAGGAAATCCCAAAGACCCTTTCATCACCCTCCCCCCCAGGAAATCCCAAAGACCTTTTCATCACCCTCACCCCAAGGAAATCCCGAAGATCCTTTAATCACACTCACCTCTCAGGAAATCCCAAAGACCATTTCATCACCCTCCCCCCAAGGGAATCTCGAAGTCCCTTTCATCACCCTCCCCCACCCCCCCAGCAAATCCCAAAGATCCTTTCATCACCCTCCCCTCAGGAAATCCCAAAACCCTTTTATCACCCTCCCCCCACAGGAAATCCCAAAGACCCTTTCATCACTCTCCGCCCTCCCTCCCAGGAAATCCCAAAGACCCTTTCATCACCCTCCCCCCCCAGGAAATCCCAAAGACCCTTACATCACGCTCCCCCTCAGGAAATCCCAAAGACCCTTTCATCACACTCGCCTCCCAGGAAATCCCAACGACCATTTCATCAACCTCCCCCCCAGGAAATCCCAAAGATCCTTTGATCACCCTCCCCCACTTCAGGAAATCCCAAAGACCCTTTCATCACCTTCCCCCCAGGAACTCCCAAAGAGCCTTTCATCACCCTGCCCTCAGGAAATCCAAAAGAGCCCATCATCACCCTGCCCCCACAGGAAATCACAAAGATACTTTCATCACCCTCCCCTCAGGAGATCCCAAAGAGCCTTTCATCAGCCTCCCCCCACAGGAAATCCCAAAGACCCTTTCATCACTCTCCGCCCTCCCTCCCAGGAAATCCCAAAGACCCTTTCATCACCCCCCACAAAACCCCCCATGAAATCCCGAAGACCCTTTCATCAACCTCCCCACCAGGAAATCCCAAAGACCCTTTCATCACCCTGCCCCCACAGGAAATCCCAAAGACCCTTTCATCACCCTCACCCCCAGGAAATCCCAAAGATCCTTTGATCACCCTCCCCCACTTCAGGAAATCCCAAAGACCCTTTCATCACCTTCCCCCCAGGAACTCCCAAAGAGCCTTTCATCACCCTGCCCTCAGGAAATCCAAAAGAGCCCATCATCACCCTGCCCCCACAGGAAATCACAAAGATACTTTCATCACCCTCCCCTCAGGAGATCCCAAAGAGCCTTTCATCACCCTCCCCCCACAGGAAATCCCAAAGACCCTTTCATCACTCTCCGCCCTCCCTCCCAGGAAATCCCAAAGACCCTTTCATCACCCCCCACAAAACCCCCCATGAAATCCCGAAGACCCTTTCATCAACCTCCCCACCAGGAAATCCCTAAGACCCTTTCATCACCCTGCCCCCACAGGAAATCCCAAAGACCCTTTCATCACCCTCACCCCCAGGAAATCCCAAAGATCCTTTAATCACACTCCCCTCCCAGGAAATCCCAAATACCATTTCATCACCCTCCCCCCCAGGAAATCCCAAAGACCCTTTCATCACCCTCCCCTCCCCAGTAAATCCCAAAGACCCTTTCATCACCCTCATCTAAGGAAATCCAAAAGAGCCTTTCATCACCCACCACCCCCACTCCCAGGAAATCCCAAAGACCCTTTCATCACCCTCCACCCCCACTCCCAGGAAATCCCAAAGACCCTTTCATCACCCTCCCCCCCAGGTAATCCCAAAGATCCTTTCATCACCCTCCCCTCCCAGGAAATCCCACAGAACCTTCATCACCCTCGCCCCCAGGAAATCCCAAAGACCCTTTCATCACCCCACCCCCAGGAAATCCCAAAGACCCTTTCATCACCCTCCCTCCCAGGAAATCCCAAAGACCCTTTCATCACCCTCACCCCAGGAAATCCCAAAGACACTTTCATCACCCCCCCAGGAAATCCCAAAGACCCTTTCATCACCCTCCCACCCAGGAAATCCCAAAGAACCTTTCATCACCCTCCCCAACAGGAAATCCCAAAGACCCTTTCATCACCCTCCCCCTCCAGGAAATCCCAAAGACACTTTCATCAACCTCCACCCACAGGAAATCCCAAAGAGCCTTTCATCACCCTCCCCCCACAGCAAATCCCAAAGACCCTTTCATCACCCTCCACCCCCACTCCCAGGAAATCCCTAAGACCCTTTCATCACCCTCCCTCCCAGCAAATACCAAAGACCCTTTCATCACCCTCACCGCCAGGAAATCCCAAAGATCCTTGATTCACACTCTCCTCCCAGGAAATCCCAAAGACCATTTCATCACCCTCCACTCCAGGAACTCCCAAAGATCCTTTCTTCACCCTCCCCTCCACGGAAAGTTCAAAGACCCTTTCATCACCCTCCCCCCCCCAGGAAATCCCAAAGACCCTATCATGACCCTCACCCCCCCCCAGGAAATCCCAAAGACCCTTTCATCACCCTCCACCCCAGGAAATCCCAAAGAACCTTTCATCACCCTCCCCAACAGGAAATCCCAAAGACCCTCATATCACCATCTCCCCCCCCACCCCCAGGAAATACCAAAGTCCCTTTCATCACCCTCCCCCGCAGGAAATCCCAAAGACCCTTACATCACACTTCCCCTCAGGAAATCCCAAACACCCTTTCATCACTCTCCCCCCCTGGAAATCCCAAAGACCATTTCATCACTCTCCCCCTCAGGAAATCCCAAAGATCCTTTCATCACCCTCCCCTCAAGGGAAATCCCAAAGAACATTTCATCACCCTCCCCCCCCCAGGAAATCCCAAAGATCCTTTCATCACCCTCCCCCCACTTCTGGAAATCCTAAAGACCCTTTCATCACCCTCCCCCACCAGGAAATCCCAAAGACCCTATCATCACCCTCCCCCCCACCAGGATATCTCAAAGAAAATTGCATCATCCTCACCCCCAGGAAATCCCAAAGACACTCTCATCACACTTCCCCCCAAGAAATCTCAAAGGCCCTTTCATTACCCTCGCCCCAGGAAATCCCAAAGACCTTTTCAGCACTCTCCCCTACCCCCAGCAAATCCCAAAGACCCTTTCATCACTCTCCCCTCCAGGAAATTCCAGAGACCCTTTCATCACCCTCCCCCTCAGGAAATCCCAAAGACCCTTTCATCACCCAACCCCCTAGGAAATCCCAAACACCCCTTCATCATCCTCCCCCCAGGAAATCCCACAGACCCTTTTTAGACCCTCCCTCGTCGCCCAGGAAATCCCAAAGACCCTTTAATCACCCTCCCTCTCAGGAAATCTCAAAGACCCTTTCATCACCCACCCCCTCAGGAATTCCCAAAGACCCTTTCATCACCATCCCACCCAGGAAATCCCAAAGTCCCTATCATCACCCTACCCTCCCATGGAATCCCAAAGCCCCTTGCATCACCATCCCCTCCCAGGAAATCCCAAAGACCCTTACATCACACACCCCCCAGGAAAGCCCAAAGACCCTTTCATCACACTCCCACCAGAAAATCCCAAAGACCCTTTCATCACCCTCCACCCCCAGGAAATCCCAAAGCCCCTTCATCACCCTCCCCCCCAGGGAATCCCAAAGACCTTTTCATCACCCTGCCTCTCAGGAAATCCCAAAGACCCTTTCATCACCCTCCCTTCCCAGGTAATCCCAAAGACCCTATCATCACCCTACCCTCCCACGGAATCCCAAAGCCCCTTACATCACCCTCCCCTCCCAGGAAATCCCAAAGACACTTTCAACCACACCCCCCCCACCCCAGGAAATCAGAAAGACCCCTTCATCACCCTCCCCCACAGGAAATCCCAAAGACCCATTCATCACCCTCCCCCCCACAAGAAATGCCAAAGACATATTCATCACCCTCCCCACCCCAGGAAATCCCAAAATCCCTTTCATCACCCTCCCCCCTCAGGAAATCCCAAAGACCCATTCATCACCCTCCCCCCAAGAAATTCCAAAGACCCTTTCATCACCCTCCCCGACCCCAGGATATCCCAAAGACCCTTTCATCACTCTCCCCTCCAGGAAATCCCAAAGACCCTTTCATCACCCTCCCCCTCAGGAAATCCCAAAGACCCTTTCATCACCCTCCCCCCACAGGAAATCCCAAAGACCCTTTCATCACTCTCCGCCCTCCCTCCCAGGAAATCCCAAAGACCCTTTCATCACCCCCCCCCCCAGGAAATCCCAAAGACCCTTACATCACGCTCCCCCTCAGGAAATCCCAAAGACCCTTTCATCACCCTCCCCTCCCAGGAAATCCCAACGACCATTTCATCAACCTCCCCCCCAGGAAATCCCAAAGATCCTTTGATCACCCTCCCCCACTTCAGGAAATCCCAAAGACCCTTTCATCACCTTCCCCCCAGTAATTCCCAAAGAGCCTTTCATCACCCTGCCCTCAGGAAATCCAAAAGAGCCCATCATCACCCTGCCCCCACAGGAAATCACAAAGATACTTTCATCACCCTCCCCTCAGGAGATCCCAAAGAGCCTTTCATCACCCTCCCCCCACAGGAAATCCCAAAGACCCTTTCATCACTCTCCGCCCTCCCTCCCAGGAAATCCCAAAGACCCTTTCATCACCCCCCACAAAACCCCCCATGAAATCCCGAAGACCCTTTCATCAACCTCCCCACCAGGAAATCCCAAAGACCCTTTCATCACCCTCCCCCCACAGGAAATCCCAAAGACCCTTTCATCATCCTCACCCCCAGGAAATCCCAAAGATCCTTTAATCACACTCCCCTCCCAGGAAATCCCAAATACCATTTCATCACCCTCCCCCCCCCCAGGAAATCCCAAAGACCCTTTCATCACCCTCCCCTCCCCAGTAAATCCCAAAGACCCTTTCATCACCCTCATCGAAGGAAATCCAAAAGAGCCTTTCATCACCCTCCACCCCCACTCCCAGGAAATCCCAAAGACCCTTTCATCACCCTCCACCCCCACTCCCAGGAAATCCCAAAGACCCTTTCATCACCCTCCCCCCCAGGAAATCCCAAAGACCCTTTCATCACCCTCCCTTCCCAGGTAATCCCAAAGACCCTATCATCACCCTACCCTCCCACGGAATCCCAAAGCCCCTTACATCACCCTCCCCTCCCAGGAAATCCCAAAGACCCTTTCAACCACACCCCCCCCCACCCCAGGAAATCAGAAAGACCCCTTCATCACCCTCCCCCACAGGAAATCCCAAAGACCCATTCATAACCCTCCCCCCCACAAGAAATGCCAAGGACATATTCATCACCCTCCCCACCCCAGGAAATCCCAAAAACCCTTTCATCACCCTCCCCCCTCAGGAAATCCCAAAGACCCATTCATCACCCTCCCCCCAAGAAATTCCAAAGACCCTTTCATCACCCTCCCCGACCCCAGGATATCCCAAAGACCCTTTCATCACTCTCCCCTCCAGGAAATCCCAAAGACCCTTTCATCACCCTCCCCCTCAGGAAATCCCAAAGACCCTTTCATCACCCTCCCCCCACAGGAAATCCCAAAGACCCTTTCATCACTCTCCGCCCTCCCTCCCAGGAAATCCCAAAGACCTTTACATCACGCTCCCCCTCAGGAAATCCCAAAGACCCTTTCATCACCCTCCCCTCCCAGGAAATCCCAACGACCATTTCATCAACCTCCCCCCCAGGAAATCCCAAAGATCCTTTGATCACCCTCCCCCACTTCAGGAAATCCCAAAGACCCTTTCATCACCTTCCCCCCCAGGAATTCCCAAAGAGCCTTTCATCACCCTGCCCTCAGGAGATCCCAAAGAGCCTTTCATCACTCTCCGCCCTCCCTCCCAGGAAATCCCAAAGACCCTTTCATCACCCCCCACAAAACCCCCCATGAAATCCGAAAGACCCTTTCATCACCCTCCCCCCACAGGAAATCCCAAAGACCCTTTCATCACCCTCACCACCAGGAAATCCCAAAGATCCTTTAATCACACTCCCCTCCCAGGAAATCCCAAATACCATTTCATCACCCTCCCCCCCCCCCAGGAAATCCCAAAGACCCTTTCATCACCCTCCCCTCCCCAGTAAATCCCAAAGACCCTTTCATCACCCTCATCTAAGGAAATCCAAAAGAGCCTTTCATCACCCTCCACCCCCACTCCCAGGAAATCACAAAGACCCTTTCATCACACTCCACCCCCACTCCCAGGAAATCCCAAAGACCCTTTCATCACCCTCCCCCCAGGTAATCCCAAAGATCCTTTCATCACCCTCCCCTCCCAGGAAATCCCACAGAACCTACATCACCCTCGCCCCCAGGAAATCCCAAAGACCCTTTCATCACCCCACCCCCAGGAAATCCCAAAGACCCTTTCATCACCCTCCCTCCCAGGAAATCCCAAAGACCCTTTCATCACACTCACCCCAGGAAATCCCAAAGACACTTTCATCACCCCCCCCAGGAAATCCCAAAGACCCTTTCATCACCCTCCCTCCCAGGAACTCCCAAAGATCCTTTCTTCACCCTCCCCACCCCAGGAAAATTCAAAGACCCTTTCATCACCCACCCCCCCCAGGAAATCCTAAAGACCCTTTCATCACCCTCCCACCCAGAAAATCCCAAAGAACCTTTCATTACCCTCCCCAACAGGAAATTCCAAAGACCCTTTCATCAACCTCCCTTCCAGGAAATCCCAAAGACGCTTTCATCAACCTCCACCCCCAGGAAATCCCAAAGAACCTTTCATCTGCCTCCCCACGGGAAATCCCAAAGAGCCTTTCATCACCCTCCCCCCACAGCAAAACCCAAAGACCCTTTCATCACCCTCTCCCCCCCGGAAATCCCAAGGACCCTTTCATCACCCTCACCGCCAGGAAATCCCAAAGATCCTTGATTCACACTCTCCTCCCAGGAAATCCCAAATACCATTTCATCACCCTCCCCCCCCAGGAAATCCCAAAGACCCTTTCATCACCCTCCCCTCCCCAGTAAATCCCAAAGACCCTTTCATCACCCTCATCTAAGGAAATCCAAAAGAGCCTTTCATCACCCTCCACCCCCACTCCCAGGAAATCCCAAAGACCCTTTCATCACCCTCCACCCCCACTCCCAGGAAATCCCAAAGACCCTTTCATCACCCTCCCCCCCAGGTAATCCCAAAGATCCTTTCATCACACTCCCCTCCCAGGAAATCCCAAAGACCCTTCATCACCCTCGCCCCCAGGAAATCCCAAAGACCCTTTCATCACCCCACCCCCAGGAAATTCCAAAGACCCTTTCATCAGCCTCCCCCAGGAAATCCCAAAGACCCTTTCATCACCCTCACCCCAGGAAATCCCAAAGACACTTTCATCACACCCCCAGGAAATCCCAAAGACCCTTTCATCACCCTCCCTCCCAGGAACTCCCAAAGATCCTTTCTTCACCCTCGCCACCCCAGGAAATTTCAAAGACCCTTTCATCACCCACCCCACCCCCAGGAAATCCCAAAGACCCTTTCATCACCCTCCCACCCAGGAAATCCCAAAGAACCTTTCATCACCCTCCCCAACAGGAAATCCCAAAGACACTTTCATCAACCTCCACCCCCAGGAAATCCCAAAGAACCTTTCATCACCCTCCCCCCACAGCAAATCCCAAAGACCCTTTCATCACCCTCCACCCCCACTCCCAGGAAATCCCTAAGACCCTTTCATCACCCTCCCCCGCAGCAAATACCAAAGACCCTTTCATCACCCTCTCCCCCCCGGAAATCCCAAGGACCCTTTCATCACCCTCACCGCCAGGAAATCCCAAAGATCCTTGATTCACCCTCCCCTCCCAGGAAATCCCAAAGACCCTTTCAACCACACCCACCCCCCACCCCAGGAAATCAGAAAGACCCCTTCATCACCCTCCCCCACAGGAAATCCCAAAGACCCATTCATAACCCTCCCCCCCACAAGAAATGCCAAAGACATATTCATCACCCTCCCCACCCCAGGAAATCCCAAAAACCCTTTCATCACCCTCCCCCCTCAGGAAATCCCAAAGACCCCTTCATCACCCTCCCCCCAAGAAATTCCAAAGACCCTTTCATCACCCTCCATGACCCCAGGATATCCCAAAGACCCTTTCATCACTCTCCCCTCCAGGAAATCCAGAAGACCCTTTCATCACCCTCCCCCTCAGGAAATCCCAAAGACCCTTTCATCACCCTCCCCCCACAGGAAATCCCAAAGACCCTTTCATCACTCTCCGCCCTCCCTCCCAGGAAATCCCAAAGACCCTTTCATCACCCTCCCCCCCCAGGAAATCCCAAAGACCCTTACATCACGCTCCCCCTCAGGAAATCCCAAAGACCCTTTCATCACCCTCCCCTCCCAGGAAATCCCAACGACCATTTCATCAACCTCCCCCCCAGGAAATCCCAAAGATCCTTTGATCACCCTCCCCCACTTCAGGAAATCCCAAAGACCCTTTCATCACCTTCCCGCCAGGAACTCCCAAAGAGCCTTTCATCACCCTGCCCTCAGGAAATCCAAAAGAGCCCATCATCACCCTGCCCCCACAGGAAATCACAAAGATACTTTCATCACCCTCCCCTCAGGAGATCCCAAAGAGCCTTTCATCACCCTCCCCCCACAGGAAATCCCAAAGACCCTTTCATCACTCTCCGCCCTCCCTCCCAGGAAATCCCAAAGACCCTTTCATCACCCCCCACAAAACCCCCCATGAAATCCCGAAGACCCTTTCATCAACCTCCCCACCAGGAAATCCCAAAGACCCTTTCATCACCCACCCCCCACAGGAAATCCCAAAGAGCCTTTCATCACCCTCACCCCCAGGTATTCCCAAAGATCCTTTAATCACACTCCCCTCCCAGGAAATCCCAAATACCATTTCATCACCCTCCCCCCCCCAAGGAAATCCCAAAGACCCTTTCATCACCCTCCCCTCCCCAGTAAATCCCAAAGACCCTTTCATCACCCTCATCTAAGGAAATTCAAAAGAGCCTTTCATCACCCTCCACCCCCACTCCCAGGAAATCCCAAAGACCCTTTCATCACCCTCCACCCCCACTCCCAGGAAATCCCAAAGACCCTTTCATCACCCTCCCCCCCAGGTAATCCCAAAGATCCTTTCATCACCCTCCCCTCCCAGGAAATCCCACAGAACCTACATCACCCTCGCCCCCAGGAAATCCCAAAGACCCTTTCATCACCCCACCCCCAGGAAATCCCAAAGACCCTTTCATCACCCTCACCCCAGGAAATCCCAAAGACACTTTCATCACCCCCCCAGGAAATCCCAAAGACCCTTTCATCACCCTCCCTCCCAGGAACTCCCAAAGATCCTTTCTTCACCCTCCCCACCCCAGGAAAATTCAAAGACCCTTTCATCACCCACCCCCCCCAGGAAATCCCAAAGACCCTTTCATCACCCTCCCACCCAGGAAATCCCAAAGAACCTTTCATCACCCTCCCCCTCCAGGAAATCCCAAAGACGCTTTCATCAACCTCCACCCCCAGGAAATCCCAAAGAACCTTTCATCTGCCTCCCCACAGGAAATCCCAAAGAGCCTTTCATCACCCTCCCCCCAACAGCAAAACCCAAAGACCATTTCATCACCCTCCACCCCCACTCCCAGGAAATCCCTAAGACCCTTTCATCACCCTCTCCCCCCCGGAAATCCCAAGGACCCTTTCATCACCCTCACCGCCAGGAAATCCCAAAGATCCTTGATTCACACTCTCCTCCCAGGAAATCCCAAATACCATTTCATCACCCTCCCCCCCCAGGAAATCCCAAAGACCCTTTCATCACCCTCCCCTCCCCAGTAAATCCCAAAGACCCTTTCATCACCCTCATCTAAGGAAATCCAAAAGAGCCTTTCATCACCCTCCACCCCCACTCCCAGGAAATCCCAAAGACCCTTTCATCACCCTCCACCCCCATTCCCAGGAAATCCCAAAGACCCTTTCATCACCCTCCCCCCCAGGTAATCCCAAAGATCCTTTCATCACCCTCCCCTCCCAGGAAATCCCAAAGACCCTTCATCACCCTCGCCCCCAGGAAATCCCAAAGACCCTTTCATCACCCCACCCCCAGGAAATTCCAAAGACCCTTTCATCAGCCTCCCCCAGGAAATCCCAAAGACCCTTTCATCACCCTCACCCCAGGAAATCCCAAAGACACTTTCATCACACCCCCAGGAAATCCCAAAGACCCTTTCATCACCCTCCCTCCCAGGAACTCCCAAAGACCCTTTCTTCACCCTCGCCACCCCAGGAAATTTCAAAGACCCTTTCATCACCCACCCCACCCCCAGGAAATCCCAAAGACCCTTTCATCACCCTCCCACCCAGGAAATCCCAAAGAACCTTTCATCACCCTCCCCAACAGGAAATCCCAAAGACCCTTTCATCACCCTCCCCCTCCAGGAAATCCCAAAGACACTTTCATCAACCTCCACCCCCAGGAAATCCCAAAGAACCTTTCATCACCCTCCCCCCACAGCAAATCCCAAAGACCCTTTCATCACCCTCCACCCCCACTCCCAGGAAATCCCTAAGACCCTTTCATCACCCTCCCCCGCAGCAAATACCAAAGACCCTTTCATCACCCTCTCCCCCCCGGAAATCCCAAGGACCCTTTCATCACCCTCACCGCCAGGAAATCCCAAAGGTCCTTGATTCACCCTCCCCTCCCAGGAAATCCCAAAGACCCTTTCAACCACACCCCCCCCCACCCCAGGAAATCAGAAAGACCCCTTCATCACCCTCCCCCACAGGAAATCCCAAAGACCCATTCATAACCCTCCCCCCCACAGAAATGCCAAAGACATCTTCATCACCCTCCCCACCCCAGGAAATCCCAAAAACCCTTTCATCACCCTCCCCCCTCAGGAAATCCCAAAGACCCCTTCATCACTCTCCCCCCACGAAATTCCAAAGACCCTTTCATCACCCTCCCCGACCCCAGGATATCCCGAAGACCCTTTCATCACTCTCCCCTCCAGGAAATCCCAAAGACCCTTTCATCACCCTCCCCCTCAGGAAATCCCAAAGACCCTTTCATCACCCTCCCCCCACAGGAAATCCCAAAGACCCTTACATCACGCTCCCCCTCAGGAAATCCCAAAGACCCTTTCATCACCCTCCCCTCCAAGGAAATCCCAACGACCATTTCATCAACCTCCCCCCCAGGAAATCCCAAAGATCCTTTGATCACCCTCCCCCACTTCAGGAAATCCCAAAGACCCTTTCATCACCTTCCCCCCAGGAACTCCCAAAGAGCCTTTCATCACCCTGCCCTCAGGAAATCCAAAAGAGCCCATCATCACCCTGCCCCCACAGGAAATCACAAAGATACTTTCATCACCCTCCCCTCAGGAGATCCCAAAGAGCCTTTCATCAGCCTCACCCCACAGGAAATCCCAAAGACCCTTTCATCACTCTCCGCCCTCCCTCCCAGGAAATCCCAAAGACCCTTTCATCACCCCCCACAAAACCCCCCATGAAATCCCGAAGACCCTTTCATCAACCTCCCCACCAGGAAATCCCAAAGACCCTTTCATCACCCTGCCCCCACAGGAAATCCCAAAGACCCTTTCATCACCCTCACCCCCAGGAAATCCCAAAGATGCTTTAATCACACTCCCCTCCCAGGAAATCCCAAATACCCTTTCATCACCCTCCCCTCCCCAGTAAATCCCAAAGACCCTTTCATCACCCTCATCTAAGGAAATCCAAAAGAGCCTTTCATCACCCTCCACCCCCACTCCCAGGAAATCCCAAAGACCCTTTCATCACCCTCCACCCCCACTCCCAGGAAATCCCAAAGACCCTTTCATCACCCTCCCCCCCAGGTAATCCCAAAGATCCTTTCATCACCCTCCCCTCCCAGGAAATCCCACAGAACCTTCATCACCCTCGCCCCAAGGAAATCCCAAAGACCCTTTCATCACCCCACCCCCAGGAAATCCCAAAGACCCTTTCATCACCCTCCCTCCCAGGAAATCCCAAAGACCCTTTCATCACCCTCACCCCAGGAAATCCTAAAGACACTTTCATCACCCCCCCCCCAGGAAATCCCAAAGACCCTTTCATCACCCTCCCACCCAGGAAATCCCAAAGAACATTTCATCACCCTCCCCAACAGGAAATTCCAAAGACCCTTTCATCACCCTCCCCCTCCAGGAAATCCCAAAGACGCTTTCATCAACCTCCACCCCACAGGAAATCCCAAAGAGCCTTTCATCACCCTCCCCCCACAGCAAATCCCAAAGACCATTTCATCACCCTCCACCCCCACTCCCAGGAAATCTCTAAGACCCTTTCATCACCCTCCCCCCCAGCAAATACCAAAGACCCTTTCATCACCCTCTCCCCCCCCGGAAATGCCAAGGACCCTTTCATCACCCTCACCGCCAGGAAATCCCAAAGATCCTTGATTCACACTCTCCTCCCAGGAAATCCCAAATACTATTTCATCACCCTCCCCCCCCAGGAAATCCCAAAGACCCTTTCATCACCCTCCCCTCCCCAGTAAATCCCAAAGACCCTTTCATCACCCTCATCTAAGGAAATCCAAAAGAGCCTTTCATCACCCTCCACCCCCACTCCCAGGAAATCCCAAAGACCCTTTCATCACCCTCCCCCCCAGGTAATCCCAAAGATCCTTTCATCACCCTCCCCTCCCAGGAAATCCCAAAGACTCTTCATCACCCTCGCCCCCAGGAAATCCCAAAGACCCTTTCATCACCCACCCCCAGGAAATTCCAAAGACCCTTTCATCAGCCTCCCCCAGGAAATCCCAAAGACCCTTTCATCACCCTCACCCCAGGAAATCCCAAAGACACTTTCATCACCCCCCTAGGAAATCCCAAAGACCCTTTCATCACCCTCCCTCCCAGGAACTCCCAAAGATCCTTTCTTCACCCTCGCCACCCCAGGAAATTTCAAAGACCCTTTCATCACCCACCCCCCCCCAGGAAATCCCAAAGACCCTTTCATCACCCTCCCACCCAGGAAATCCCAAAGAACCTTTCATCACCCTCCCCAACAGGAAATCCAAAAGACCCTTTCATCACCCTCCCCCTCCAGGAAATCCCAAAGACACTTTCATCAACCTCCACCCCCAGGAAATCCCAAAGAACCTTTCATCACCCTCCCCCCACAGCAAATCCCAAAGACCCTTTCATCACCCTCCACCCCCACTCCCAGGAAATCCCTAAGACCCTTTCATCACCCTCCCCCGCAGCAAATACCAAAGACCCTTTCATCACCCTCTCCCCCCCGGAAATCCCAAGGACCCTTTCATCACCCTCACCGCCAGGAAATCCCAAAGATCCTTGATTCACACTCTCCTCCCAGGAAATCCCAAAGACCATATCATCACCCTCCACTCCAGGAACTCCCAAAGATCCTTTCTTCACCCTCACCGCCACGGAATGTTCAAAGACCGTATCATCACCCTCCCCCCCCAGGAAATCCCAAAGACCCTATCATGACCCTCCCCCCCCCCAGGAAATCCCAAAGACCCTTTCATCACCCTCCACCCCAGGAAATCCCAAAGAACCTTTCATCACCCTCCCCAACAGGAAATCCCAAAGACCCTCATATCACCATCCCCCCCCCCCAGGAAATACCAAAGTCCCTTTCATCACCCTCCCCCCCCAGGAAATCCCAAAGACCCTCACATCACACTTCCCCTCAGGAAATCCCAAACACCCTTTCATCACCCTCCCCCCCTGGAAATCCCAAAGACCCTTTCATCACTCTCCCCCTCAGGAAATCCCAAAGATCCTTTCATCACCCTCCCCTCAAGGGAAATCCCAAAGAACATTTCATCACCCTCCCCCCCCAGGAAATCCCAAAGATCCTTTCATCACCCTCCCCCCACTTCTGGAAATCCTAAAGACCCTTTCATCACCCTCCCCCACCAGGAAATCCCAAAGACCCTATCATCACCCTCCCCCCCACCAGGATATCTCAAAGAAAATTGCATCATCCTCACCCCCAGGAAATCCCAAAGACACTCTCATCACACTTCCGCCCAAGAAATCTCAAAGGCCCTTTCATTACCCTCGCCCCAGGAAATCCCAAAGACCTTTTCATCACTCTCCCCTACCCCCAGCAAATCCCAAAGACCCTTTCATCATCCTCCCCGTCAGGAAATCAAAAGAACCTTCCATCACCCTCCCCCTCCAGGAAATCCCAAAGACCCTTTCATCACCCTCCCCCCTCAGGAAATCCCAAAGACCCTTTCATCACACCTCCCCCAAGAAATTTCAAAGACCCTTTCATCACCCTCCCCCACCCCAGGAAATCCCAAAGACCCTTTCATCACTCTCCCCTCCAGGAAATCCCAGAGACCCTTTCATCACCCTCCCTCTCAGGAAATCCCAAAGACCCTTTCATCACCCAACCCCCGAGGAAATCCCAAACACCCCTTCATCATCCTCCCCCCAGCAAATCCCACAGACCCTTTTTAGACCCTCCCTCGTCGCCCAGGAAATCCCAAACACCCTTTAATCACCCTCCCTCTCAGGAAATCTCAAAGACCCTTTCATCACCCACCCCCTCAGGAATTCCCAAAGACCCTTTCATCACCATCCCACCCAGGAAATCCCAAAGACCCTTACATCACCCACCCCCTCAAGAATTCCCAAAGACCCTTTCATCACCCTCACCTCCCAGGAAATCCCAAAGACCCTATCATCACCCTACCCTCCCACGGAATCCCAAAGCCCCTTACATCACCATCCCCTCCCAGGAAATCCCAAAGACCCTTACATCACACACCCCCCAGGAAATCCCAAAGACCCTTTCATCACACTCCCACCAGAAAATCCCAAAGACCCTTTCATCACCTTCCACCCCCAGGAAATCCCAAAGCCCCTTCATCGCCCTCCCCCCCAGGGTATTCCCAAAGACCCTTTCATCACCCTGCCTCTCAGGAAATCCCAAAGACCCTTTCATCATCCTCCCCCCAGGAAATCCCACAGACCCTTTTTAGACCCTCCCTCCTCGCCCAGGAAATCCCAAAGACCCTTTAATCACCCTCCCTCTCAGGAAATCTCAAAGACCCTTTCATCACCCTCCCCCCACAAGAAATCCCAAAGACCCTTTCATCACCATCCCCCTCAGGAATTCCCAAAGACCCTTTCATCACCCTCACCTCCCAGGAAATCCCAAAGACCCTATCATCACCCTACCCTCCCATGGAATCCCAAAGCCCCTTACATCACCATCCCCTCCCAGGAAATCCCAAAGACCCTTACATCACACACCCCCCAGGAAAGCCCAAAGACCCTTTCATCACACTCCCACCAGAAAATCCCAAAGACCCTTTCATCACCCTCCACCCCCAGGAAATCCCAAAGCCCCTTCATCACCCTCCCCCCCAGGGAATCCCAAAGACCTTTTCATCACCCTGCCTCTCAGGAAATCCCAAAGATCCTTTCATCACCCTCCCTTCCCAGGTAATCCCAAAGACCCTATCATCACCCTACCCTTCCACGGAATCCCAAAGCCCCTTACATCACCCTCCCCTCCCAGGAAATCCCAAAGACCCTTTCAACCACCCCCCCCCCCACCCCAGGAAATCAGAAAGACCCCTTCATCACCCTCCCCCACAGGAAATCCCAAAGACCCATTCATCACCCTCCCCCCCACAAGAAATGCCAAAGACATATTCATCACCCTCCCCACCCCAGGAAATCCCAAAAACCCTTTCATCACCCTCCCCCCTCAGGAAATCCCAAAGACCCCTTCATCACCCTCCCCCCAAGAAATTCCAAAGACCCTTTCATCACCCTCCCCGAACCCAGGATATCCCAAAGACCCTTTCATCACTCTCCCCTCCAGGAAATCCCAAAGACACTTTCATCACCCTCCCCCTCAGGAAATCCCAAAGACCATTTCATCACCCAACCCCCGAGGAAATCCCAAACACCCCTTCATCATCCTCCCCCCAGGAAATCCCAAAGACCCTTTTTAGACCCTCCCTCCCCGTCCGGGAAATCCCAAAGACCCTTTAATCACCCTTCCTTCAGGAAATCTCAAAGACCCTTTCATCACCCTCCCCCCCAGGAAATCCCAAAGACCCTTTCATCACCCTCCCCCCACAGGAAATCCCAAAGACCCTTTCATCACCCTCCCCCTTCTCCCAGGAAATCCCAAAGACACTTTCATCACACTCACCACCCCAGGAAATCCCAAAGACCCTTTCATCACCCTCCACGCCCAGGAAATCCCAAATACCCTTTCAACACCCTCCCACCCCAGGAAATCTGAAATACCCCTTCATCACACACCCCCCAGGAAATCCCAAAGACCCTTTCATCACCCTCCCCGCAGGAAATCCCAAAGACCCTTTCATCATCCTCCTCCCAGGAAATCCCAAAGACCCTTTCCTCACTCTCCCCCTTTGGAAATCCCAAAGACCCTTTCATCAATCTACCCTCCCAGGAAATCCCAAAGACCCTTTCATCACCCTCCCCCCGCCCCAGGAAATCCCAAAGTCCCTTTCATCACTCTCCCCTCCAGGAAATCCAAAAGACCCCTTCATCACACACCCCCCAGGAAATCCCGAAGACCCTTTCATCATCCTCCTCCCAGGAAATCCCAAAGACCCTTTCATCACTCTCCCCCTTTGGAAATCCCAAAGACCCTTTCATCATTCTCCCCTCCCAGGAAATCCCAAAGACCGTTTCAACACCCTCCCCCCCCAGGAAATCCGAAAGACCCCTTCATCACACACCACACAGGAAATCCCAAAGATCTTTCAACACCCTCCGCCCAGGCAATCCCAAAGACCCTTTCATCATCCTCCCCCCATCAAATCCCAAAAACCCTTTCATCACTCTCCCCCTTAGGAAATCCCAAAGACCCTTTCATCACCCTCCCCTCCCAGGAAATCCCAAAGACCCTTTCAACACCCTCCCCCCCAGGAAATCCGAAAGACCCCTTCATCACACTCCCACCAGAAAATCCCAAAGACCCTTTCATCACACTCCACCCCCAGGAAATCCCAAAGCCCCTTCATCACCCTCCCCCCCAGGGAATCCCAAAGACCCTTTCATCACCCTGCCTCTCAGGAAATCCCAAAGACCCTTTCATCACCCTCCCTTCCCAGGTAATCCCAAAGACCCTTTCATCACCCTCCCCTCCCAGGAAATCCCAAAGCCCCTTACATCACCCTCCCCTCCCAGGAAATCCCAAAGACCCTTTCAACCACCACCCCCCACCAGGAAATCAGAAAGACCCCTTCATCACCCTCCCCCACAGGAAATCCCAAAGACCCATTCATCACCCTCCCCCCCACAAGAAATGCCAAAGACATATTCATCACCCTCCCCACCCCAGGAAATCCCAAAAACCCTTTCATCACCCTCCCCGACCCCAGGATATCCCGAAGACCCTTTCATCACTCTCCCCTCCAGGAAATCCCAAAGACCCTTTCATCACCCTCCCCCTCAGGAAATCCCAAAGACCCTTTCATCACCCTCCCCCCACAGGAAATCCCAAAGACCCTTACATCACGCTCCCCCTCAGGAAATCCCAAAGACCCTTTCATCACCCTCCCCTCCAAGGAAATCCCAACGACCATTTCATCAACCTCCCCCCCAGGAAATCCCAAAGATCCTTTGATCACCCTCCCCCACTTCAGGAAATCCCAAAGACCCTTTCATCACCTTCCCCCCAGGAACTCCCAAAGAGCCTTTCATCACCCTGCCCTCAGGAAATCCAAAAGAGCCCATCATCACCCTGCCCCCACAGGAAATCACAAAGATACTTTCATCACCCTCCCCTCAGGAGATCCCAAAGAGCCTTTCATCAGCCTCACCCCACAGGAAATCCCAAAGACCCTTTCATCACTCTCCGCCCTCCCTCCCAGGAAATCCCAAAGACCCTTTCATCACCCCCCACAAAACCCCCCATGAAATCCCGAAGACCCTTTCATCAACCTCCCCACCAGGAAATCCCAAAGACCCTTTCATCACCCTGCCCCCACAGGAAATCCCAAAGACCCTTTCATCACCCTCACCCCCAGGAAATCCCAAAGATGCTTTAATCACACTCCCCTCCCAGGAAATCCCAAATACCCTTTCATCACCCTCCCCTCCCCAGTAAATCCCAAAGACCCTTTCATCACCCTCATCTAAGGAAATCCAAAAGAGCCTTTCATCACCCTCCACCCCCACTCCCAGGAAATCCCAAAGACCCTTTCATCACCCTCCACCCCCACTCCCAGGAAATCCCAAAGACCCTTTCATCACCCTCCCCCCCAGGTAATCCCAAAGATCCTTTCATCACCCTCCCCTCCCAGGAAATCCCACAGAACCTTCATCACCCTCGCCCCAAGGAAATCCCAAAGACCCTTTCATCACCCCACCCCCAGGAAATCCCAAAGACCCTTTCATCACCCTCCCTCCCAGGAAATCCCAAAGACCCTTTCATCACCCTCACCCCAGGAAATCCTAAAGACACTTTCATCACCCCCCCCCAGGAAATCCCAAAGACCCTTTCATCACCCTCCCACCCAGGAAATCCCAAAGAACATTTCATCACCCTCCCCAACAGGAAATTCCAAAGACCCTTTCATCACCCTCCCCCTCCAGGAAATCCCAAAGACGCTTTCATCAACCTCCACCCCACAGGAAATCCCAAAGAGCCTTTCATCACCCTCCCCCCACAGCAAATCCCAAAGACCATTTCATCACCCTCCACCCCCACTCCCAGGAAATCTCTAAGACCCTTTCATCACCCTCCCCCCCAGCAAATACCAAAGACCCTTTCATCACCCTCTCCCCCCCCGGAAATGCCAAGGACCCTTTCATCACCCTCACCGCCAGGAAATCCCAAAGATCCTTGATTCACACTCTCCTCCCAGGAAATCCCAAATACTATTTCATCACCCTCCCCCCCCAGGAAATCCCAAAGACCCTTTCATCACCCTCCCCTCCCCAGTAAATCCCAAAGACCCTTTCATCACCCTCATCTAAGGAAATCCAAAAGAGCCTTTCATCACCCTCCACCCCCACTCCCAGGAAATCCCAAAGACCCTTTCATCACCCTCCCCCCCAGGTAATCCCAAAGATCCTTTCATCACCCTCCCCTCCCAGGAAATCCCAAAGACTCTTCATCACCCTCGCCCCCAGGAAATCCCAAAGACCCTTTCATCACCCACCCCCAGGAAATTCCAAAGACCCTTTCATCAGCCTCCCCCAGGAAATCCCAAAGACCCTTTCATCACCCTCACCCCAGGAAATCCCAAAGACACTTTCATCACCCCCCTAGGAAATCCCAAAGACCCTTTCATCACCCTCCCTCCCAGGAACTCCCAAAGATCCTTTCTTCACCCTCGCCACCCCAGGAAATTTCAAAGATCCTTTCATCACCCACCCCCCCCAGGAAATCCCAAAGACCCTTTCATCACCCTCCCACCCAGGAAATCCCAAAGAACCTTTCATCACCCTCCCCAACAGGAAATCCAAAAGACCCTTTCATCACCCTCCCCCTCCAGGAAATCCCAAAGACACTTTCATCAACCTCCACCCCCAGGAAATCCCAAAGAACCTTTCATCACCCTCCCCCCACAGCAAATCCCAAAGACCCTTTCATCACCCTCCACCCCCACTCCCAGGAAATCCCTAAGACCCTTTCATCACCCTCCCCCGCAGTAAATACCAAAGACCCTTTCATCACCCTCTCCCCCCCGGAAATCCCAAGGACCCTTTCATCACCCTCACCGCCAGGAAATCCCAAAGATCCTTGATTCACACTCTCCTCCCAGGAAATCCCAAAGACCATATCATCACCCTCCACTCCAGGAACTCCCAAAGATCCTTTCTTCACCCTCACCGCCACGGAATGTTCAAAGACCGTATCATCACCCTCCCCCCCCAGGAAATCCCAAAGACCCTATCATGACCCTCCCCCCCCCCAGGAAATCCCAAAGACCCTTTCATCACCCTCCACCCCAGGAAATCCCAAAGAACCTTTCATCACCCTCCCCAACAGGAAATCCCAAAGACCCTCATATCACCATCCCCCCCCCCAGGAAATACCAAAGTCCCTTTCATCACCCTCCCCCCCCAGGAAATCCCAAAGACCCTCACATCACACTTCCCCTCAGGAAATCCCAAACACCCTTTCATCACCCTCCCCCCCTGGAAATCCCAAAGACCCTTTCATCACTCTCCCCCTCAGGAAATCCCAAAGATCCTTTCATCACCCTCCCCTCAAGGGAAATCCCAAAGAACATTTCATCACCCTCCCCCCCCAGGAAATCCCAAAGATCCTTTCATCACCCTCCCCCCACTTCTGGAAATCCTAAAGACCCTTTCATCACCCTCCCCCACCAGGAAATCCCAAAGACCCTATCATCACCCTCCCCCCCACCAGGATATCTCAAAGAAAATTGCATCATCCTCACCCCCAGGAAATCCCAAAGACACTCTCATCACACTTCCGCCCAAGAAATCTCAAAGGCCCTTTCATTACCCTCGCCCCAGGAAATCCCAAAGACCTTTTCATCACTCTCCCCTACCCCCAGCAAATCCCAAAGACCCTTTCATCATCCTCCCCGTCAGGAAATCAAAAGAACCTTCCATCACCCTCCCCCTCCAGGAAATCCCAAAGACCCTTTCATCACCCTCCCCCCTCAGGAAATCCCAAAGACCCTTTCATCACACCTCCCCCAAGAAATTTCAAAGACCCTTTCATCACCCTCCCCCACCCCAGGAAATCCCAAAGACCCTTTCATCACTCTCCCCTCCAGGAAATCCCAGAGACCCTTTCATCACCCTCCCTCTCAGGAAATCCCAAAGACCCTTTCATCACCCAACCCCCGAGGAAATCCCAAACACCCCTTCATCATCCTCCCCCCAGCAAATCCCACAGACCCTTTTTAGACCCTCCCTCGTCGCCCAGGAAATCCCAAACACCCTTTAATCACCCTCCCTCTCAGGAAATCTCAAAGACCCTTTCATCACCCACCCCCTCAGGAATTCCCAAAGACCCTTTCATCACCATCCCACCCAGGAAATCCCAAAGACCCTTACATCACCCACCCCCTCAAGAATTCCCAAAGACCCTTTCATCACCCTCACCTCCCAGGAAATCCCAAAGACCCTATCATCACCCTACCCTCCCACGGAATCCCAAAGCCCCTTACATCACCATCCCCTCCCAGGAAATCCCAAAGACCCTTACATCACACACCCCCCAGGAAATCCCAAAGACCCTTTCATCACACTCCCACCAGAAAATCCCAAAGACCCTTTCATCACCCTCCACCCCCAGGAAATCCCAAAGCCCCTTCATCGCCCTCCCCCCCAGGGTATTCCCAAAGACCCTTTCATCACCCTGCCTCTCAGGAAATCCCAAAGACCCTTTCATCATCCTCCCCCCAGGAAATCCCACAGACCCTTTTTAGACCCTCCCTCCTCGCCCAGGAAATCCCAAAGACCCTTTAATCACCCTCCCTCTCAGGAAATCTCAAAGACCCTTTCATCACCCTCCCCCCACAAGAAATCCCAAAGACCCTTTCATCACCATCCCCCTCAGGAATTCCCAAAGACCCTTTCATCACCCTCACCTCCCAGGAAATCCCAAAGACCCTATCATCACCCTACCCTCCCATGGAATCCCAAAGCCCCTTACATCACCATCCCCTCCCAGGAAATCCCAAAGACCCTTACATCACACACCCCCCAGGAAAGCCCAAAGACCCTTTCATCACACTCCCACCAGAAAATCCCAAAGACCCTTTCATCACCCTCCACCCCCAGGAAATCCCAAAGCCCCTTCATCACCCTCCCCCCCAGGGAATCCCAAAGATCCTTTGATCACCCTCCCCCACTTCAGGAAATCCCAAAGACCCTTTCATCACCTTCCCCCCAGGAACTCCCAAAGAGCCTTTCATCACCCTGCCCTCAGGAAATCCAAAAGAGCCCATCATCACCCTGCCCCCACAGGAAATCACAAAGATACTTTCATCACCCTCCCCTCAGGAGATCCCAAAGAGCCTTTCATCAGCCTCACCCCACAGGAAATCCCAAAGACCCTTTCATCACTCTCCGCCCTCCCTCCCAGGAAATCCCAAAGACCCTTTCATCACCCCCCACAAAACCCCCCATGAAATCCCGAAGACCCTTTCATCAACCTCCCCACCAGGAAATCCCAAAGACCCTTTCATCACCCTGCCCCCACAGGAAATCCCAAAGACCCTTTCATCACCCTCACCCCCAGGAAATCCCAAAGATGCTTTAATCACACTCCCCTCCCAGGAAATCCCAAATACCCTTTCATCACCCTCCCCTCCCCAGTAAATCCCAAAGACCCTTTCATCACCCTCATCTAAGGAAATCCAAAAGAGCCTTTCATCACCCTCCACCCCCACTCCCAGGAAATCCCAAAGACCCTTTCATCACCCTCCACCCCCACTCCCAGGAAATCCCAAAGACCCTTTCATCACCCTCCCCCCCAGGTAATCCCAAAGATCCTTTCATCACCCTCCCCTCCCAGGAAATCCCACAGAACCTTCATCACCCTCGCCCCAAGGAAATCCCAAAGACCCTTTCATCACCCCACCCCCAGGAAATCCCAAAGACCCTTTCATCACCCTCCCTCCCAGGAAATCCCAAAGACCCTTTCATCACCCTCACCCCAGGAAATCCTAAAGACACTTTCATCACCCGCCCCCAGGAAATCCCAAAGACCCTTTCATCACCCTCCCACCCAGGAAATCCCAAAGAACATTTCATCACCCTCCCCAACAGGAAATTCCAAAGACCCTTTCATCACCCTCCCCCTCCAGGAAATCCCAAAGACGCTTTCATCAACCTCCACCCCACAGGAAATCCCAAAGAGCCTTTCATCACCCTCCCCCCACAGCAAATCCCAAAGACCATTTCATCACCCTCCACCCCCACTCCCAGGAAATCTCTAAGACCCTTTCATCACCCTCCCCCCCAGCAAATACCAAAGACCCTTTCATCACCCTCTCCCCCCCCGGAAATGCCAAGGACCCTTTCATCACCCTCACCGCCAGGAAATCCCAAAGATCCTTGATTCACACTCTCCTCCCAGGAAATCCCAAATACTATTTCATCACCCTCCCCCCCCAGGAAATCCCAAAGACCCTTTCATCACCCTCCCCTCCCCAGTAAATCCCAAAGACCCTTTCATCACCCTCATCTAAGGAAATCCAAAAGAGCCTTTCATCACCCTCCACCCCCACTCCCAGGAAATCCCAAAGACCCTTTCATCACCCTCCCCCCCAGGTAATCCCAAAGATCCTTTCATCACCCTCCCCTCCCAGGAAATCCCAAAGACTCTTCATCACCCTCGCCCCCAGGAAATCCCAAAGACCCTTTCATCACCCACCCCCAGGAAATTCCAAAGACCCTTTCATCAGCCTCCCCCAGGAAATCCCAAAGACCCTTTCATCACCCTCACCCCAGGAAATCCCAAAGACACTTTCATCACCCCCCTAGGAAATCCCAAAGACCCTTTCATCACCCTCCCTCCCAGGAACTCCCAAAGATCCTTTCTTCACCCTCGCCACCCCAGGAAATTTCAAAGACCCTTTCATCACCCACCCCCCCCAGGAAATCCCAAAGACCCTTTCATCACCCTCCCACCCAGGAAATCCCAAAGAACCTTTCATCACCCTCCCCAACAGGAAATCCAAAAGACCCTTTCATCACCCTCCCCCTCCAGGAAATCCCAAAGACACTTTCATCAACCTCCACCCCCAGGAAATCCCAAAGAACCTTTCATCACCCTCCCCCCACAGCAAATCCCAAAGACCCTTTCATCACCCTCCACCCCCACTCCCAGGAAATCCCTAAGACCCTTTCATCACCCTCCCCCGCAGCAAATACCAAAGACCCTTTCATCACCCTCTCCCCCCCGGAAATCCCAAGGACCCTTTCATCACCCTCACCGCCAGGAAATCCCAAAGATCCTTGATTCACACTCTCCTCCCAGGAAATCCCAAAGACCATATCATCACCCTCCACTCCAGGAACTCCCAAAGATCCTTTCTTCACCCTCACTGCCACGGAATGTTCAAAGACCGTATCATCACCCTCCCCCCCCAGGAAATCCCAAAGACCCTATCATGACCCTCCCCCCCCCCAGGAAATCCCAAAGACCCTTTCATCACCCTCCACCCCAGGAAATCCCAAAGAACCTTTCATCACCCTCCCCAACAGGAAATCCCAAAGACCCTCATATCACCATCCCCCCCCCCAGGAAATACCAAAGTCCCTTTCATCACCCTCCCCCCCCAGGAAATCCCAAAGACCCTCACATCACACTTCCCCTCAGGAAATCCCAAACACCCTTTCATCACCCTCCCCCCCTGGAAATCCCAAAGACCCTTTCATCACTCTCCCCCTCAGGAAATCCCAAAGATCCTTTCATCACCCTCCCCTCAAGGGAAATCCCAAAGAACATTTCATCACCCTCCCCCCCCAGGAAATCCCAAAGATCCTTTCATCACCCTCCCCCCACTTCTGGAAATCCTAAAGACCCTTTCATCACCCTCCCCCACCAGGAAATCCCAAAGACCCTATCATCACCCTCCCCCCCACCAGGATATCTCAAAGAAAATTGCATCATCCTCACCCCCAGGAAATCCCAAAGACACTCTCATCACACTTCCGCCCAAGAAATCTCAAAGGCCCTTTCATTACCCTCGCCCCAGGAAATCCCAAAGACCTTTTCATCACTCTCCCCTACCCCCAGCAAATCCCAAAGACCCTTTCATCATCCTCCCCGTCAGGAAATCAAAAGAACCTTCCATCACCCTCCCCCTCCAGGAAATCCCAAAGACCCTTTCATCACCCTCCCCCCTCAGGAAATCCCAAAGACCCTTTCATCACACCTCCCCCAAGAAATTTCAAAGACCCTTTCATCACCCTCCCCCACCCCAGGAAATCCCAAAGACCCTTTCATCACTCTCCCCTCCAGGAAATCCCAGAGACCCTTTCATCACCCTCCCTCTCAGGAAATCCCAAAGACCCTTTCATCACCCAACCCCCGAGGAAATCCCAAACACCCCTTCATCATCCTCCCCCCAGCAAATCCCACAGACCCTTTTTAGACCCTCCCTCGTCGCCCAGGAAATCCCAAACACCCTTTAATCACCCTCCCTCTCAGGAAATCTCAAAGACCCTTTCATCACCCACCCCCTCAGGAATTCCCAAAGACCCTTTCATCACCATCCCACCCAGGAAATCCCAAAGACCCTTACATCACCCACCCCCTCAAGAATTCCCAAAGACCCTTTCATCACCCTCACCTCCCAGGAAATCCCAAAGACCCTATCATCACCCTACCCTCCCACGGAATCCCAAAGCCCCTTACATCACCATCCCCTCCCAGGAAATCCCAAAGACCCTTACATCACACACCCCCCAGGAAATCCCAAAGACCCTTTCATCACACTCCCACCAGAAAATCCCAAAGACCCTTTCATCACCCTCCACCCCCAGGAAATCCCAAAGCCCCTTCATCGCCCTCCCCCCCAGGGTATTCCCAAAGACCCTTTCATCACCCTGCCTCTCAGGAAATCCCAAAGACCCTTTCATCATCCTCCCCCCAGGAAATCCCACAGACCCTTTTTAGACCCTCCCTCCTCGCCCAGGAAATCCCAAAGACCCTTTAATCACCCTCCCTCTCAGGAAATCTCAAAGACCCTTTCATCACCCTCCCCCCACAAGAAATCCCAAAGACCCTTTCATCACCATCCCCCTCAGGAATTCCCAAAGACCCTTTCATCACCCTCACCTCCCAGGAAATCCCAAAGACCCTATCATCACCCTACCCTCCCATGGAATCCCAAAGCCCCTTACATCACCATCCCCTCCCAGGAAATCCCAAAGACCCTTACATCACACACCCCCCAGGAAAGCCCAAAGACCCTTTCATCACACTCCCACCAGAAAATCCCAAAGACCCTTTCATCACCCTCCACCCCCAGGAAATCCCAAAGCCCCTTCATCACCCTCCCCCCCAGGGAATCCCAAAGACCTTTTCATCACCCTGCCTCTCAGGAAATCCCAAAGATCCTTTCATCACCCTCCCTTCCCAGGTAATCCCAAAGACCCTATCATCACCCTACCCTTCCACGGAATCCCAAAGCCCCTTACATCACCCTCCCCTCCCAGGAAATCCCAAAGACCCTTTCAACCACCCCCCCCCCACCCCAGGAAATCAGAAAGACCCCTTCATCACCCTCCCCCACAGGAAATCCCAAAGACCCATTCATCACCCTCCCCCCCACAAGAAATGCCAAAGACATATTCATCACCCTCCCCACCCCAGGAAATCCCAAAAACCCTTTCATCACCCTCCCCCCTCAGGAAATCCCAAAGACCCCTTCATCACCCTCCCCCCAAGAAATTCCAAAGACCCTTTCATCACCCTCCCCGAACCCAGGATATCCCAAAGACCCTTTCATCACTCTCCCCTCCAGGAAATCCCAAAGACACTTTCATCACCCTCCCCCTCAGGAAATCCCAAAGACCATTTCATCACCCAACCCCCGAGGAAATCCCAAACACCCCTTCATCATCCTCCCCCCAGGAAATCCCAAAGACCCTTTTTAGACCCTCCCTCCCCGTCCGGGAAATCCCAAAGACCCTTTAATCACCCTTCCTTCAGGAAATCTCAAAGACCCTTTCATCACCCTCCCCCCCAGGAAATCCCAAAGACCCTTTCATCACCCTCCCCCCACAGGAAATCCCAAAGACCCTTTCATCACCCTCCCCCTTCTCCCAGGAAATCCCAAAGACACTTTCATCACACTCACCACCCCAGGAAATCCCAAAGACCCTTTCATCACCCTCCACGCCCAGGAAATCCCAAATACCCTTTCAACACCCTCCCACCCCAGGAAATCTGAAATACCCCTTCATCACACACCCCCCAGGAAATCCCAAAGACCCTTTCATCACCCTCCCCGCAGGTAATCCCAAAGACCCTTTCATCATCCTCCTCCCAGGAAATCCCAAAGACCCTTTCCTCACTCTCCCCCTTTGGAAATCCCAAAGACCCTTTCATCAATCTACCCTCCCAGGAAATCCCAAAGACCCTTTCATCACCCTCCCCCCGCCCCAGGAAATCCCAAAGTCCCTTTCATCACTCTCCCCTCCAGGAAATCCAAAAGACCCCTTCATCACACACCCCCCAGGAAATCCCGAAGACCCTTTCATCATCCTCCTCCCAGGAAATCCCAAAGACCCTTTCATCACTCTCCCCCTTTGGAAATCCCAAAGACCCTTTCATCATTCTCCCCTCCCAGGAAATCCCAAAGACCGTTTCAACACCCTCCCCCCCCAGGAAATCCGAAAGACCCCTTCATCACACACCACACAGGAAATCCCAAAGATCTTTCAACACCCTCCGCCCAGGCAATCCCAAAGACCCTTTCATCATCCTCCCCCCATCAAATCCCAAAAACCCTTTCATCACTCTCCCCCTTAGGAAATCCCAAAGACCCTTTCATCACCCTCCCCTCCCAGGAAATCCCAAAGACCCTTTCAACACCCTCCCCCCCAGGAAATCCGAAAGACCCCTTCATCACACTCCCACCAGAAAATCCCAAAGACCCTTTCATCACACTCCACCCCCAGGAAATCCCAAAGCCCCTTCATCACCCTCCCCCCCAGGGAATCCCAAAGACCCTTTCATCACCCTGCCTCTCAGGAAATCCCAAAGACCCTTTCATCACCCTCCCTTCCCAGGTAATCCCAAAGACCCTTTCATCACCCTCCCCTCCCAGGAAATCCCAAAGCCCCTTACATCACCCTCCCCTCCCAGGAAATCCCAAAGACCCTTTCAACCACCACCCCCCACCAGGAAATCAGAAAGACCCCTTCATCACCCTCCCCCACAGGAAATCCCAAAGACCCATTCATCACCCTCCCCCCCACAAGAAATGCCAAAGACATATTCATCACCCTCCCCACCCCAGGAAATCCCAAAAACCCTTTCATCACCCTCCCCCCTCAGGAAATCCCAAAGACCCCTTCATCACCCTCCCCCCAAGAAATTCCAAAGACCCTTTCATCACCCTCCCCGACCCCAGGAAATCCCAAAGACCCTTTCATCACTCTCCCCTCCAGGAAATCCCAAAGACCCTTTCATCACCCTCCCCCTCAGGAAATCCCAAAGACCATTTCATCACCCAACCCCCGAGGAAATCCAAAACACCCCTTCATCATCCTCCCCCCAGGAAATCCCAAAGACCCTTTTTACACCCTCCCTCCCCGTCCGGGAAATCCCAAAGACCCTTTAATCACCCTTCCTCTCAGGAAATCTCAAAGACCCTTTCATCACCCTCCCCCCCAGGAAATCCCAAAGACCCTTTCATCACCCTCCCCCCACAGGAAATCCAAAAGACCATTTCATCACTCTCCCCCTCAGGAAGTCCCAAAGACCCTTTCATCACCCTCCCACCCCCGCAGGAAATCCCAAAGACCCCTTCATCACCCTCCCCCCCCACGGAAATCCCAAATTCCCCATCATCACCCTCCCCCCCAGGAAATCCCAAGGACCCTTTCATCACCCTCCCCCCCTCCGAGGAAATCCCAAAGACACTTTCATCACACTCACCACCCCAGGAAATCCCAAAGACCCTTTCATCACCCTCCACACCCAGGAAATCCCAAATACCCTTTCAACACCCTCCCCCCCGAGGAAATCCGAAAGACCCCTTCATCACACACCCCCCAGGAAATCCCAGAGAACCTTTCATCACCCTCCCCCCAGGAAATCCCAAAGACCCTTTCATCATCCTCCTCCCAGGAAATCCCAAAGACCCTTTCATCACTCTCCCCCTTTGGAAATCCCAAAGACCCTTTCATCAATCTCCCCTCCCAGGAAATCCCAAAGACCGTTTCAACACCCTCCCCCCACAGGAAATCCAAAAGACCCCTGCATCACACACCCCCCAGGAAATCCCAAAGACCCTTTCATCACCCTCCCCCCCCAGGAAATCCCAAAGACCCTTTCATCACCCTCCCACCCAGGAAATCCCAAAGACCTCTTCATCACCCTCCCCACTCAGGAAATCCCAAAGTCCCTTTCATCACCCTCCCCCCCAATAAATTCCAAAGACCCTTTCATCACCCTCCCCCCCAGGAAATCCCAGTCCCTTTCATCACTCTCCCCTCCAGGAAATCCAAAAGACCCCTTCATCACACACACCCCAGGAAATCCCAAAGACCCTTTCATCACCCTCCCCCCAGGAAATCCCAAAGACCCTTTCATCATCCTCCTCCCAGGAAATCCCAAAGACCCTTTCATCACTCTCCCCCTTTGGAAATCCCAAAGACCCTTTCATCATTCTCCCCTCCCAGGAAATCCCAAAGACCGTTTCAACACCCTCCCCCCCCAGGAAATGCGAAAGACCCCTTCATCACACATCCCCCAGGGAATCCCAAAGATCTTTCAACACCCTCCGCCCAGGAAATCCCAAAGACCCTTTCATCATCCTCCCCCCATCAAATCCCAAAGACCCTTTCATCACTCTCCCCCTTAGGAAATCCCAAAGACCCTTTCATCACCCTCCCCTACCAGGAAATCCCAAATACCCTTTCAACACCCTCCCCCCCAGGAAATCCCAAAGACCCTTTCATCACTCTCCCCCTTAGGAAATCCCAAAGACCCTTTCATCACCCTCCACACCCAGGAAATCCCAAAGACCCTTTCATCACCCTCCCACCCAGGAAATCCCAAAGACCCTTTCATCACCCTACCCCCACAGGAAATCCCAAAGACCCTTTATCACTCTCCCCCTTAGGAAATCCCAAAGACCCTTTCATCACCCTCCACACCCAGGAAATCCCAAAGACCCTTTCATCACCCTCCCACCCAGGAAATCCCAAAGACCCTTTCATCACCCTACCCCCACAGGAAATCCCAAGGACCCTTTCATCACTGTCAGCCTCAGGAAATCCCAAAGACCCTTTCATCACCCTCCCCTCCCAGGAAATCCCAAAGACCCTTTCAACACCTACCCCCTCAGGAAATCCGAAAGACCCCTTCATCACCCACCACCCCAGAAAATCCCAAAGAACCTTTCATCACCCTCCCCCTCCAGGAAATCCCAAAGCCCCTTCATCACCCTCCACCCCAGGAAATCCCAAAGACCCTTTCATCACCCTCCCCCTCAGGAAATCCCAAAGACCCTTTCATCACCCTCCCCTCCAAGTTAATCCCAAAGACCCTTTCATCACCTTACCCTCCAGGAGAATCCCAAAGAACCTTTCATCACCCTCCCCTCCCAGGAAATCCCAAAGACCCTTTCAACACCCTCCCCCCCCAGGAAATCAGAAAGACCCCTTCATCACCCACCGCCCCCCAGGAAATCCCAAAGACCCTTTCAACACCATCCCCCCCACAGGAAATCCCAAAGACCCCTTCATCAAAATCGCCCCCGGTGAATCCCAAAGTCCCCTTCATCACCCTCCCGCCCCCAGGAAATCCCAAAGACACATTCATCACACTCCCCACCCCAGGAAATCCCAAAGACCCTTTCATCACCCTCCCCCCTCAGGAAATCCCAAAGACCATTTCATCAACCTCCCCCCAGGAAATTCCAAAGACCCTTTCATCACCCTCCCCCACTCCAGGAAATCCCAAAGACCCTTTCATCACTCTCCCCTCCAGGAAATCCCAAAGACCCTTTCATCACCCGCCCCCTCAGGAAATCCCAAAGACCCTTTCATCGCCCAACCCCCGAGGAAATCCCAAAGACCCCTTCATCATCCTCCCCCCAGGAAATACCAAAGACCCTTTTTGGACCCTGCCGCCCCCACCCAAGAAATCCCAAAGACCCTTTCATCACCCTCCCCCCCCGGAAATCCCAAAGACCCTTTCATCACCCTCCGCCCACAGGAAATCCCAAAGACCCTTTCATCACTGTCCCCCTCAAGAAATCCCAAAGACCCTTTCATCACCATCCCACCCAGGAAATCCCAAAGACCCTTTCATCACCCACCCCCTCAGGAATTCCCAAAGACCCTTTCATCACCCTCCCCTCCCAGGAAATCCCAAAGACCCTTTCATCACCCTCCGCCCACAGGAAATCCCAAAGACCCTTTCATCACTGTCCCCCTCAAGAAATCCCAAAGACCCTTTCATCACCATCCCTCCCAGGAAATCCCAAAGACCCTTTCATCACCCACCCCCTCAGGAATTCCCAAAGACCCTTTCATCACCCTCCCCTCCCAGGAAATCCCAAATACCCTTTCATCACCACCCCCTCCAGGAAATCCCAAAGACCCATTAATCACCCTCCCTCTCAGGAAATCCCAAAGACCTTTTCATCACCCGACCCCCACAGGAAATCCCAAAGACCCATTCATCACTGTCCGCCTCAGCAAATCCCAAAGACCCTTTCATCACCCTACCACCCAGGAAATCCCAAAGACCCTTTCATCACCCTACCCCCACAGGAAATCCCAAAGACCCTTTCATCACTGTCCGCCTCAGGAAATCCCAAAGACCCTTTCATCACCCTCCCCTCCCAGGAAATCCCAAAGACCCTTTCAACACGCTCTGCCCCCAGGAAATCCGAAAGACCCCTTCATCACCCACCACCCCAAGAAATCCCAAAGAACCTTTCATCACCCTCCCCCCCAGGAAATCCCAAAAGCCCCTTCATCACCCTCCCCCCCAGGAAATCCCAAAGACCCTTTCATCACCCTCCCCCTCAGGAAATCCCAAAGACCCTTTCATCACCCTCCCCTCCCAGGTAATCCCAAATACCCTTTCATCACCTTACCCGGCAACAGAATCCCAAAGAACCTTCCCTCCCCTCCCAGGAAATCCCAAAGACCGTTTCAACACAATCCCCCCCCCAGGAAATCCGAAAGACCCCTTCATCACACACCTCCCAGGAAATCCCGAAGACCCTTTCATCACCGTGCCCCCAGAAAATCCCAAAGACCCTTTCATCACCCTCCCACCCAGGAAATCCCAAAGACCCCTTCATCAACCCATCCCCCCCCAAAGGAAATCCCAAATTGCCCTTCATCACCCTCCCCACCATGATATCCCAAAGACCCTTTCATCACCTGCCCTCCCCTCCCAGGAAATCCCAAAGACACTTTCATCACACTC
The DNA here is from genome assembly GCF_036365525.1 of Heterodontus francisci. NCBI lineage: Eukaryota > Metazoa > Chordata > Chondrichthyes > Heterodontiformes > Heterodontidae > Heterodontus > Heterodontus francisci. Next base: position 8,855,017 of record NC_090411.1, on the reverse strand, counting down.
CCCACCCCAGGAAATCCCAAACACCCCTTCATCACACTCCACCAACCCTCCAGGAAATCCCAAAGACCCCTTCATCACCCTGCCCCCCAGGAAATCCGAAAGACCCCTTCATCACACACCCCCCAGGAAATCCCAAAGACCCTTTCATCACTCTCCCCCTTAGGAAATCCCAAAGACGCTTTCATCACCCTCCCCTCCCAGGAAATCCCAAAGACCCTTTCAACACCCTCCCCCCCCAGGAAATCCGAAAGACCCCTTCATCACACACCACCCCGGAAATCCCAAAGGCCCTTTCATCACTCTCCCCCTTTGGAAATCCCAAAGACCCTTTCATCATTCTCCCCTCCCAGGAAATCCCAAAGACCGTTTCAACACCCTCCCCCCCCAGGAAATCCAAAAGACCACTTCATCACACACCCCCCAGGAAATCCCAAAGACCCTTTCATCACCCTCCCCCCAGGAAATCCCAAAGACCCTTTCATCACCCTCCCACCCAGGAAATCCCAAAGACCTCTTCATCACCATCCCCACTCAGGAAATCCCAAAGACCCTTTCATCACCCTCCCCCCCAATAAATTCCAATGACCCTTTCATCACTCTCCCCCCCAGGAAATCCCAAAGTCCCTTTCATCACTCTCCCCTCCAGGAAATCCAAAAGACCCCTTCATCACACACCCCCCAGGAAATCCCAAAGACCCTTTCATCACCCTCCCCCCAGGAAATCCCAAAGACCCTTTCATCATCCTCCCCCGCAATAAATTCCAAAGACCCTTACATCACTCTCCCCCTCAGGAAATCCCAAAGACCCTTTCATCACCCTCCCACCCAGGAAATCCCAAAGACCCTATCATCACCCTCCCCCTCAGGAAATCCGAAAGACCCCTTCATCACACACCCCCCAGGAAATCCCAAACACCCTTTCATCACCCGCCCCCCAGGAAATCCCAAAGACCCTTTCATCACACTCCCCACCCAGGAAATCCCAAAGACCCTTTCATCACCCTGCCCCCAGAAAATCCCAAAGACCCTTTCATCACCCTCCCACACAGGAAATCCCAAAGACCCTTCATCAACCCCTCCCCCCCCCACGGAAATCCCAAATTGCCCTTCATCACCCTCCCCACCAGGATATCCCAAAGACCCTTTCATCACCCGCCCCCCTCCCAGGAAATCCCAAAGACACTTTCATCACACTCCCCACCCCAGGAAATCCCAAACATCCCTTCATCACCCTCCACCACCCCCCCAGGAAATCCCAAACACCCCTTCATCACCCTGCCCCCCAGGAAATCCGAAAGACTCCTTCATCACACACCCCCCAGGAAATCCCAAAGACCATTTCATCACCCTCCCCCCAGGAAATCCCAAAGACCTTTTCATCATCCTCCCCCCAGGAAATCCCAAAGACCCTTTCATCACTCTCCCCCTGAGGAAATCCCAAAGACCCTTTCATCACCCTCCACACCCAGGAAATCCCAAAGACCCTTTCATCACCCTCCCACCCAGGAAATCCCAAAGACCCTTTCATCACCCTACCCCCACAGGAAATCCCAAAGACCCTTTCATCACTGTCCGCCTCAGGAAATCCCAAAGACCCTTTCATCACCCTCCCCTCCCAGGAAATCCCAAAGACCCTTTCAACACATTCCCCCCCCCAGGAAATCCGAAAGACCCCTTCATTACCCACCACCCCAGAAAATCCCAAAGAACCTTTCATCACCCTCCCCCTCCAGGAAATCCCAAAGCCCCTTCATCACCCTCCCCCCCAGGAAATCCCAAAGACCCTTTCATCACCCTCCCCCTCAGGAAATCCCAAAGACCCTTTCATCACCCTCACCTCCAAGGTAATCCCAAAGACCCTTTCATCACCTTACCCTCCAGCAGAATCCCAAAGAACCTTTCATCACCCTCCCCTCCCAGGAAATCCCAAAGACCCTTTCAACACCCTCCCCCCCCAGGAAATCCCAAAGACCCCTTCATCAAAATCGCCCCCGGTGAATCCCAAAGTCCCCTTCATCACCCTCCCGCCCCCAGGAAATCCCAAAGACACATTCATCACACTCCCCACCCCAGGAAATCCCAAAGACCCTTTCATCACCCTCCCCCCTCAGGAAATCCCAAAGACCATTTCATCAACCTCCCCCCAGGAAATTCCAAAGACCCTTTCATCACCCTCCCCCACTCCAGGAAATCCCAAAGACCCTTTCATCACTCTCCCCTCCAGGAAATCCCAAAGACCCTTTCATCACCCGCCCCCTCAGGAAATCCCAAAGACCCTTTCATCGCCCAACCCCCGAGGAAATCCCAAAGACTCCTTCATCATCCTCCCCCCAGGAAATCCCAAAGACCCTTTTTAGACCCTGCCGCCCCCACCCAAGAAATCCCAAAGACCCTTTCATCACCCTCCCCCCTCGGAAATCCCAAAGACCCTTTCATCACCCTCCGCCCACAGGAAATCCCAAAGACCCTTTCATCACTGTCCCCCTCAAGAAATCCCAAAGACCCTTTCATCACCATCCCACCCAGGAAATCCCAAAGACCCTTTCATCACCCACCCCCTCAGGAATTCCCAAAGACCCTTTCATCACCCTCCCCTCCCAGGAACTCCCAAAGACCCTTTCATCACCAACCGCCCACAGGAAATCCCAAAGACCCTTTCATCACTGACCCCCTCAAGAAATCCCAAAGACCCTTTCATCACCATCCCTCCCAGGAAATCCCAAAGACCCTTTCATCACCCACACCCTCAGGAATTCCCAAAGACCCTTTCATCACCCTCCCCTCCCAGGAAATCTCAAATACCCTTTCATCACCACCCCCTCCAGGAAATCCCAAAGACCCATTAATCACCCTCCCTCTCAGGAAATCCCAAAGACCTTTTCATCAACCTATCCCCACAGGAAATCCCAAAGACCCATTCATCACTGTCCGCCTCAGCAAATCCCAAAGACCCTTTCATCACCCTACCACCCAGGAAATCCCAAAGACCCTTTCATCACCCTACCCCCACAGGAAATCCCAAAGACCCTTTCATCACTGTCCACCTCAGGAAATCCCAAAGACCCTTTCATCACCCTCCCCTCCCAGGAAATCCCAAAGACCCTTTCAACACCCTCCGCCCCCAGGAAATCCGAAAGACCCCTTCATCACCCACCACCCCAAGAAATCCCAAAGAACCTTTCATCACCCTCCCCCCCAGGAAATCCCAAAGCCCCTTCATCACCCTCCCCCTCAGGAAATCCCAAAGACCCTTTCATCACCCTCCCCTCCCAGGTAATCCCAAATACCCTTTCATCACCTTACCCTCCAACAGAATCCCAAAGAACCTTTCATCACCCTCCCCCCCCAGGAAATCCCAAAGACCGTTTCAACACCCTCCCCCCCCCCAGGAAATCCGAAAGACCCCTTCATCACACACCCCCCAGGAAATCCCGAAGACCCTTTCATCACCGTGCCCCCAGAAAATCCCAAAGACCCTTTCATCACCCTCCCACCCAGGAAATCCCAAAGACCCCTTCATCACCCTTCACCACCCCCCCAGGAAATCCCAAAGACCATTTCATCACCCTCCCCCCAGAAAATCCCAAAGAACTTTTCATCATCCTCCCCCCAGGAAATCCCAAAGACCCTTTCATCACTCTCCCCCTTAGGAAATCCCAAAGACCCTTTCATCACCACCCCCTCCAGGAAATCCCAAAGACCCATTAATCACCCTCCCTCTCAGGAAATCCCAAAGACCTTTTCATCAACCTATCCCCACAGGAAATCCCAAAGACCCATTCATCACTGTCCGCCTCAGCAAATCCCAAAGACCCTTTCATCACCCTACCACCCAGGAAATCCCAAAGACCCTTTCATCACCCTACCCCCACAGGAAATCCCAAAGACCCTTTCATCACTGTCCACCTCAGGAAATCCCAAAGACCCTTTCATCACCCTCCCCTCCCAGGAAATCCCAAAGACCCTTTCAACACCCTCCGCCCCCAGGAAATCCGAAAGACCCCTTCATCACCCACCACCCCAAGAAATCCCAAAGAACCTTTCATCACCCTCCCCCCAAGGAAATCCCAAAGCCCCTTCATCACCCTCCCCCTCAGGAAATCCCAAAGACCCTTTCATCACCCTCCCCTCCCAGGTAATCCCAAATACCCTTTCATCACCTTACCCTCCAACAGAATCCCAAAGAACCTTTCATCACCCTCCCCCCCCAGGAAATCCCAAAGACCGTTTCAACACCCTCCCCCCCCCCAGGAAATCCGAAAGACCCCTTCATCACACACCCCCCAGGAAATCCCGAAGACCCTTTCATCACCGTGCCCCCAGAAAATCCCAAAGACCCTTTCATCACCCTCCCACCCAGGAAATCCCAAAGACCCCTTCATCACCCTTCACCACCCCCCCAGGAAATCCCAAAGACCATTTCATCACCCTCCCCCCAGAAAATCCCAAAGAACTTTTCATCATCCTCCCCCCAGGAAATCCCAAAGACCCTTTCATCACTCTCCCCCTTAGGAAATCCCAAAGACCCTTTCATCACCCTCCACACCCAGGAAATCCCAAAGACCCTTTCATCACCCTCCCACCCAGGAAATCCCAAAGACCCTTTCATCACCCTACCCCCACAGGAAATCCCAAAGACCCTTTCATCACTGTCCGCCTCAGGAAATCCCAAAGACCCTTTCATCACCCTCCCCTCCCAGGAAATCCCAAAGACCCTTTCAACACCCTCCCCCCCCAGGAAATCCGAAAGACCCCTTCATCACCCACCACCCCAGAAAATCCCAAAGAACCTTTCATCACCCTCCCCCTCCAGGAAATCCCAAAGCCCCTTCATCACCCTCCCCCCCAGGAAATCCCAAAGACCCTTTCATCACCCTCCCCCTCAGGAAATCCCAAAGACCCTTTCATCACCCTCCCCTCCAAGGTAATCCCAAAGACCCTTTCATCACCTTACCCTCCAGCAGAATCCCAAAGACCCTTTCAACACCCTCCCCCCCGCAGGAAATTAGAAAGACCCCTTCATCACACACCGCCCCCGAGGAAATCCCAAAGACCCTTTCAACACCCTCCCCCCCCAGGAAATCCAAAAGACCCCTTCATCAACCTCGCCCCCCCGGGAATCCCAAAGTCCCCTTCATCACCCTCCCCCCCCAGGAAATCCCAAAGACACATTCATCAAACTCCCCACCCCAGGAAATCCCAAAGACCCTTTCATCACCCTCCCCCCTCAGGAAATCCCAAAGACCCTTTCATCACCCTCCCGCCAGGAAATTCCAAAGACCCTTTCATCACCCTCCCCCACTCCAGGAAATCCCAAAGACCCTTTCATCACTCTCCCCTCCAGGAAATCCCAAAGACCCTTTCATCACACTCCCCCTCAGGAAATCCCAAAGACCCTTTCATCACCCAAACACCGAGGAAATCCCAAATACCCCTTCATCATCCTCCCCCCAGGAAATCCCAAAGTCCCCTTCATCACCCTCCCCCCCCAGGAAATCCCAAAGACACATTCATCACACTCCCCACCCCAGGAAATCCCAAAGACCCTTTCATCACCCTCCCCCCTCAGGAAATCCCAAAGACCCTTTCATCACCCTCCCCCACTCCAGGAAATCCCAAAGACCCTTTCATCACTCTCCCCTCCAGGAAATCCCAAAGACCCTTTCATCACCCTCCCCCTCAGGAAATCCCAAAGACCCTTTCATCACCCAAACACCGAGGAAATCCCAAATACCCCTTCACCATCCTCCCCCCAGGAAATCCCAAAGACCCTTTCATCACCCTCCGCCCACAGGAAATCCCAAAGACCCTTTCATCACTGTCCCCCCCAGGAAATCCCAAAGAACCTTTCATCACCCTGCCCCCAGAAAATCCCAAAGACCCCTTCATCACCCTCCCACCCAGGAAATCCCAAAGACCCCTTCATCACCCTCCCCCCTCACGGAAATCCCAAATTCCCCTTCATCACCCTCCCCCCCAGGAAATCCCAAAGACCCTTTCATCACCCTCCCCCCCCCCCCCCCAGGAAATCCCAAAGACACTTTCATCACACTACCCACCCCAGGAAATCCCAAAGACCCTTTCATCACCCTCCCCCCTCAGCAAATCCCAAAGTCCCTTTCATCACTCTCCCCATCAGGAAATCCCAAAGACCCTTTGATCACCCTCCCACTCAGGAAATCCCAAAGACTCTTTCATCACCCAACGCCGAAGGAAATCCCTAAGATCCCTTCATCATTCTCCCCCCAGGAAATCCCAAAGATCCTTTTTTCACCCTCCCCCCCCAAGGAAATCCCAAAGACCCTTTCATCACCCTCCCCGCCCAGGAAATCCCAAAGACCCTTCAATCACTCTCCCTCTCAGGAAATCCCAAAGACCCTTTCATTACCCTCCCCCCCAGGAAATCCCAAAGACCCTTTCATTACCCTCCCCCCACAGGAAATCCAAAAGACCCTTTCATCACTCTCCCCCTCAGGAAATCCCAAAGACACTTTCATCGCCCTCCCACCCAGGAAATCCCAAAGACCCTTTCATCACGCACCCCTCCTCAGGAAATCCCAAAGACCCTTTCATCACCCTCCCCCCCAATAAATCCCAAAGACCCTTTCATCACCCTCCCCCCTCAGGAAATCCCAAACACCCTTTCATCACCCTCCCCCCCAATAAATTCCAATGACCCTTTCATCACCCTCCCCACCAGGAAATCCCAAAGTCCCTTTCATCACTCTCCCCTCCAGGAAATCCCAAAGACCCTTTCATCACTCTCCCCCTCAGGAAATCCCAAAGACCCCTTCGTCACCCTCCCCCCCAGGAAATCCCATGGACCCTTTCATCACGCTCCCCGCCCCAGGAAATCCCAAAGACCCTTTCAACAGCCTCCCCCCAGGAAATCCCAAACACCCCTTCATCACCCTCCACCCCTCCCCCCCGGGAAATCCCAAAGACCCCTTCATCACCCTGCCCCCCAGGAAATCCCAAAGACCCCTTCATCACACACCCCCCAGGAAATCCCAAAGACCCTTTCATCACTCTCCCCCTCAGGAAATCCCAAACACCCCTTCATCACCCTCCACCCCTCCCCCCGGGAAATCCCAAAGACCCCTTCATCACCCTGCCCCCCAGGAAATCCCAAAGACCCCTTCATCACACACCCCCCAGGAAATCCCAAGGACCCTTTCATCATCCTACCCCCAAGAAATCCCAAAGACCCTTTCATCACTCTCCCCCTTAGGAAATCCCAAAGACCCTTTCATCACCCTCCCCACCCAGGAAATCCCAAAGACTCTTTCAACAACCTCCCCCCCCAGGAAATCCGAAAGACCCCTTCATCACACAACCCCCAGGAAATCCCAAAGACCCTTTCATCACCCTCCCCCCAGGAAATCCCAAAGACCCTTTCATCACTCTCCCCCTTAGGAAATCCCAAAGACCCTTTCATCACCCTCCCCTCCCAGGAAATCCCAAAAACCGTTTCAACACCCTCCCCCCCCAGGAAATCCGAAAGACCCCTTCATCACACACCCCCCAGGAAATCCCAAAGACCCTTTCATCACCCTGCCACCAGAAAATCCCAAAGAACCTTTGATCACCCTCCCACCCAGGAAATCCCAAAGACCTCTTCATCACCCTCCACCCCCACGGAAATCCCAAATTCCCCTTCATCACCCTGCCCCCAGAAAATCCCAAAGACCCCTTCATCACCCTCCCACCCAGGAAATCCCAAAGACCCCTTCATCACCCTCCCCCCCCCACGGAAATCCCAAATTCCCCTTCATCACCCTGCCCCCAGAAAATCCCAAAGACCCCTTCATCACCCTCCCACCCAGGAAATCCCAAAGACCCCTTCATCACCCTCCCCCCTCACGGAAATCCCAAATTCCCCTTCATCACCCTCCCCCCCAGGAAATCGCAAAGACCCTTTCATCACCCTCCCCCCCCCCCAGGAAATCCCAAAGACACTTTCATCACACTACCCACCCCAGGAAATCCCAAAGACCCTTTCATCACCATCCCCCCTCAGGAAATCCCAAAGTCCCTTTCATCACTCTCCCCTGCAGGAAATCCCAAAGACCCTTTGATCACCCTCCCACTCAGGAAATCCCAAAGACTCTTTCATCACCCAACGCCGAAGGAAATCCCTAAGATCCCTTCATCATTCTCCCCCCAGGAAATCCCAAAGATCCTTTTTTCACCCTCCCCCCCAAGGAAATCCCAAAGCACCTTTCATCACCCTCCCCGCCCAGGAAATCCCAAAGACCCTTCAATCACCCTCCCTCTCGGGAAATCCCAAAGACCCTTTCATTACCCTCCCCCCCAGGAAATCCCAAAGACCCTTTCATCACCCTCCCCCCACAGGAAATCCAAAAGACCCTTTCATCACTCTCCCCCTCAGGAAATCCCAAAGACACTTTCATCGCCCTCCCACCCAGGAAATCCCAAAGACCCTTTCATCACGCACCCCTCCTCAGGAAATCCCAAAGACCCTTTCATCACCCTTCCCCCCAATAAATCCCAAAGACCCTTTCATCGCCCTCCCCCCTCAGGAAATCCCAAACACCCTTTCATCACCCTCCCCCCCAATAAATTCCAAAGACCCTTTCATCACCCTCCCCACCAGGAAATCCCAAAGTCCCTTTCATCACTCTCCCCGCCAGGAAATCCCAAAGACCCTTTCATCACTCTCCCCCTCAGGAAATCCCAAAGACCCCTTCGTCACCCTCCCCCCCAGAAAATCCCATGGACCCTTTCATCACGCTCCCCGCCCCAGGAAATCCCAAAGACCCTTTCAACAGCCTCCCCCCAGGAAATCCCAAACACCCCTTCATCACCCTCCACCCCTCCCCCCCAGGAAATCCCAAAGACCCCTTCATCACCCTGCCCCCCAGGAAATCCCAAAGACCCCTTCATCACACACCCCTCAGGAAATCCCAAAGACCCTTTCATCACCCTCCCCCCAGGAAATCCCAAGGACCCTTTCATCATCCTACCCCCAAGAAATCCCAAAGACCCTTTCATCACTCTCCCCCTTAGGAAATCCCAAAGACCCTTTCATCACCCTCCCCACCCAGGAAATCCCAAAGACTCTTTCAACAACCTCCCCCCCAGGAAATCCGAAAGACCCCTTCATCACACACCCCCCAGGAAATCCCAAAGACCCTTTCATCACCCTCCCCCCAGGAAATCCCAAAGACCCTTTCATCACTCTCCCCCTTAGGAAATCCCAAAGACCCTTTAATCACCCTCCCCTCCCAGGAAATCCCAAAAACCGTTTCAACACCCTCCACCACCACGGAAATCCCAAATTCCCCTTCATCACCCTGCCCCCAGAAAATCCCAAAGACCCCTTCATCACCCTCCCACCCAGGAAATCCCAAAGACCCCTTCATCACCCTCCCCCCTCACGGAAATCCCAAATTCCCCTTCATCACCCTCCCCCCCAGGAAATCCCAAAGACCCTTTCATCACCCTCCCCCGCCACCCAGGAAATCCCAAAGACACTTTCATCACACTACCCACCCCAGGAAATCCCAAAGACCCTTTCATCACCCTCCCCCCCAGGAAATTCCAAAGTCCCTTTCATCACTCTCCCCTGCAGGAAATCCCAAAGACCCTTTGATCATCCTCCCACTCAGGAAATCCCAAAGACTCTTTCATCACCCAACGCCGAAGGAAATCCCTAAGATCCCTTCATCATTCTCCCCCCAGGAAATCCCAAAGATCCTTTTTTCACCCTCCCCCCCAAGGAAATCCCAAAGCGCCTTTCATCACCCTCCCCGCCCAGGAAATCCCAAAGACCCTTTCATCACCCTCCCCCCACAGGAAATCCAAAAGACCCTTTCATCACTCTCCCCCTCAGGAAATCCCAAAGACACTTTCATCGCCCTCCCACCCAGGAAATCCCAAAGACCCTTTCATCACGCACCCCTCCTCAGGAAATCCCAAAGACCCTTTCATCACCCTCCCCCCCAATAAATCCCAAAGACCCTTTCATCACCCTCCCCCCTCAGGAAATCCCAAACTACCTTTCATCACCCTCCCCCCCAATAAATTCCAATGACCCTTTCATCACCCTCCCCACCAGAAAATCCCAAAGTCCCTTTCATCACTCTCCCCTCCAGGAAATCCCAAAGACCCTTTCATCACTCTCCCCCTCAGGAAATCCCAAAGACCCCTTCGTCACCCTCCCCCCCAGGAAATCCCATGGACCCTTTCATCACACTCCCCGCCCCAGGAAATCCCAAACACCCCTTCATCATCCTCCACCCCTCCCCCCCAGGAAATCCCAAAGACCCCTTCATCACCCTGCCCCCCAGGAAATCCCAAAGACCCCTTCATCACACAACCCCCAGGAAATCCCAAAGACCCTTTCATCACCCTCCCCCAAGGAAATCCCTAGGACCCTTTCATCATCCTACCCCCAAGAAATCCCAAAGACCCTTTCATCACTCTCCCCCTTAGGAAATCCCAAAGACCCTTTCATCACCCTCCCCACCCAGGAAATCCCAAAGACTCTTTCAACAACCTCCCCCCCCAGGAAATCCGAAAGACCCCTTCATCACACACCCCCCAGGAAATCCCAAAGACCCTTTCATCACCCTCCCCCCAGGAAATCCCAAAGACCCTTTCATCACTCTCCCCCTTAGGAAATCCCAAAGACCCTTTCATCACCCTCCCCTCCCAGGAAATCCCAAAAACCGTTTCAACACCCTCCCCCACCAGGAAATCCGAAAGACCCCTTCATCACACACCCCCCAGGAAATCCCAAAGACCCTTTCATCACCCTGCCACCAGAAAATCCCAAAGAACCTTTGATCACCCTCCCACCCAGGAAATCCCAAAGTCCTCTTCATCACCCTCCACCCCCACGGAAATCCCAAATTCCCCTTCATCACCCTTCCCCCCAGGAAATCCCAAAGACCCTTTCATCACCCTCCCCCCGCCCCAGGAAATCCCAAAGACACTTTCATCACACTCCCCATCCCAGGAAATCCCAAAGACCCTTGCATCACCCTCCCCCCTCAGGATATCCCAAAGACCCTTTCATCACCCTCCCCCCCAATAAATTCCAAAGTCCCTTTCATCACCCTCCCCCCCAGGAAATCCCAAAGTCCCTTGAATCACTCTCCCCTCCAGGAAATCCCAAAGACCCTTTCATCACCCTCCCCCTCAGGAAATCCCAAAGACTATTTCATCACCCAACGCCGAAGGAAATCCCTAAGATCCCTTCATCATTCTCCCCCCAGGAAATCCCAAAGACCCTTTTTTCACCCTCCCCACCAAGGAAATCCCAAAGCGCCTTTCATCACCCTCCAGGCCCAGGGAATACCAAAGACCCTTCAAACACCCTCCCTCTCAGGAAATCCCAAAGACCCTTTCAACAGCCTCCCCCCAGGAAATCCCAAACACCCCTTCATCACCCTCCACCCCTCCCCCCAGGAAATCCCAAAGACCCCTTCATCACCCTGCCCCCCAGGAAATCCCAAAGACCCCTTCATCACACACCACAAAGGAAATCGCAAAGACCCTTTCATCACCCTCCCCCCAGGAAATCCCAAAGACCCTTTCATCATCCTACCCCCAAGAAATCCCAAAGACCCTTTCATCACTCTCCCCCTTAGGAAATCCCAAAGACTCTTTCAACAACCTCCCCACCCAGGAAATCCGAAAGACCCCTTCATCACACACCCCCCAGGAAATCCCAAAGACCCTTTCATCACCCTCCCCCCAGGAAATCCCAAAGACCCTTTCATCACTCTCCCCCTTAGGAAATCCCAAAGACCCTTTCATCACCCTCCCCTCCCAGGAAATCCCAAAAACCGTTTCAACACCCTCCCCCACCAGGAAATCCGAAAGACCCCTTCATCACACACCCCCCAGTAAATCCCAAAGACCCATTCATCACCCTGCCACCAGAAAATCCCAAAGAACCTTTGATCACCCTCCCACCCAGGAAATCCCAAAGACCTCTTCATCACCCTCCACCCCCACGGAAATCCCAAATTCCCCTTCATCACCCTTCCCCACAGGAAATCCCAAGGACCCTTTCATCACCCTCCCCCCGCCCCAGGAAATCCCAAAGACACTTTCATCACACTCCCCATCCCAGGAAATCCCAAAGACCCTTGCATCACCCTCCCCCCTCAGGATATCCCAAAGACCCTTTCATCACCCTCCCCCCCAATAAATTCCAAAGTCCCTTTTATCACCCTCCCCCCCAGGAAATCCCAAAGACCGTTTCAACACCCTCCCCCCCCAGGAAATCCAAAAGACCACTTCATCACACACCCCCCAGGAAATCCCAAAGACCCTTTCATCACCCTCCCCCCAGGAAATCCCAAAGACCCCTTCATCACCCTGCCCCCCAGGAAATCCCAAAGACCCCTTCATCACACACCCCCCAGGAAATCCCAAAGACCCTTTCATCACCCTCCCCCCAGGAAATCCCAAGGACCCTTTCATCATCCTACCCCCAAGAAATCCCAAAGACCCTTTCATCACTCTCCCCCTTAGGAAATCCCAAAGACCCTTTCATCACCCTCCCCACCCAGGAAATCCCAAAGACTCTTTCAACAACCTCCCCCCCCAGGAAATCCGAAAGACCCCTTCATCACACACCCCCCAGGAAATCCCAAAGACCCTTTCATCACCCTCCCCCCAGGAAATCCCAAAGACCCTTTCATCACTCTCCCCCTTAGGAAATCGCAAAGACCCTTTCATCACCCTCCCCTCCCAGGAAATCCCAAAAACCGTTTCAACACCCTCCCCCCCCCAGGAAATCCGAAAGACCCCTTCATCACACACCCCCCAGGAAATCCCAAAGACCCTTTCATCACCCTGCCACCAGAAAATCCCAAAGAACCTTTGATCACCCTCCCACCCAGGAAATCCCAAAGACCTCTTCATCACCCTCCACCCCCACGGAAATCCCAAATTCCCCTTCATCACCCTTCCCCCCAGGAAATCCCAGACCCTTTCATCACCCTCCCCCCGCCCCAGGAAATCCCAAAGACACTTTCATCACACTCCCCATCCCAGGAAATCCCAAAGACCCTTGCATTACCCTTCCCCCTCAGGATATCCCAAAGACCCTTTCATCACCCTCCCCCCCAATAAATCCCAAAGTCCCTTTCATCACCCTCCCCCCAGGAAATCCCATAGACCCTTTCATCACCCTCCCACCCAGGAAATCGCAAAGACCTCTTCATCACCCTCCCCCCCCACGGAAATCCCAAATTCCCCTTCATCACCCTCCCCCCCAGGAAATCCAAACACCCTTTCATCACCCTCCCCCCGCCCCAGGAAATCCCAAAGACGCTTTCATCACACGCCCCACACCAGGAAATCCCAAAGATCCTTTCATCACCCTCCCCCCCTCAGGAAATCCCAAAGACCCTTTCATCACCCTCCCCCCCAATAAATTGCAAAGACCCTTTCATCACCCTCCCCCCCGGGAAATCCCAAAGTCCCTTTCATCACTCTCACCTCCAGGAAATCCCAAAGACCCTTCAATCACCCTCCCTCTCAGGAAATCCCAAAGACCCTTTCATCACCCTCCCCCCCAGGAAATCCCAATGACCCTTTCATCACCCTCCCCCCACAGGAAATCCAAAAGACCCTTTCATCACTCTCCCCTTCAGGAAATCCCAAAGACCCTTTCATCACCCTCACACCCAGGAAATCCCAAAGACCCTTTCATCACCCACTCCTCCTCAGGAAATCCGAAAGACCCTTTCATCACCCTCCCCCACAATAAATCCCAAAGACCCTTTCATCACCCTCCGCCCTCAGGAAATCCCAAAGACTCTTTCATCACCCTCCCCCCCAATAAATCCCAAAGACCCTTTCATCAGCCTCCCCCCACAGGAAATCCAAAAGACCCTTTCATCACTCTCCCCCTCAGGAAATCCCAAAGACCCTTTCATCACCCTCCCACCCAGGAAATCCCAAAGACCCTTTCATCACCCACCCCTCCCACGGAATCCCAAAGACCCTTTCATCCCCCTCCCACCCAGGAAATCCCAAAGACCTCTTCATCACCCGACACCCCCACAGAAATCCCAAATTCCCCTTCATCACCCTCCCCCCCAGGAAATCCCAAAGACCCTTTCATCACCCTCCCCCCGCCCCAGGAAATCCCAAAGACCCTTTCATCACTCTCCCCCTTAGGAAATCCCAAAGACCCTTTCATCACCCTCCCCTCCCAGGAAATCCCAAAGACTGTTTCAACACCCTCCCCCCCCAGGAAATCCGAAAGACCCCTTCATCACACACCCCCCAGGAAATCCCAAAGACCATTTCATCACACTGCCACCAGAAAATCCCAAAGACCCTTTCATCACCCTCCCACCCAGGAAATCCCAAAGACCTCTTCATCACCCTCCACCCCCACGGAAATCCCAAATTCCCCTTCATCACCCTCCCCCCCAGGAAATCCCAAAGACTCTTTCATCACCCTCCCCCCGCCCCAGGAAATCCCAAAGACACTTTCATCACACTCCCCACCCCAGGAAATCCCAAAGACCCTTTCAACACCCTCCCCCCTCAGGAAATCCCAAAGACCCTTTCATCACCCTCCCCCCAAATAAATTCCAAAGACCCTTTCATCACCCTCCCCCCAAGGAAATCCCAAAGACCCTTTCATCACTCTCCCCCTCAGGAAATCCCAAGGACTCTTTCATCACCCAACGCCGAAGGAAATCCCTAAGATCCCTTCATCATTCTCCCCCCAGGAAATCCCAAAGATCCTTTTTTCACCCTCCCCCCCAAGGAAATCCCAAAGCGCATTTCATCACCCTCCCCGCCCAGGAAATCCCAAAGACCCTTCAATCACCCTCCCTCTCAGGAAATCCCAAAGACCCTTTCATTACCCTCCCCCCCAGGAAATCCCAAAGACCCTTTCATTACCCTCCCCCCACAGGAAATCCAAAAGACCCTTTCATCACTCTCCCCCTCAGGAAATCCCAAAGACACTTTCATCGCCCTCCCACCCAGGAAATCCCAAAGACCCTTCCATCACGCACCCCTCCTCAGGAAATCCCAAAGACCCTTTCATCACCCTCCCCCCCAATAAATCCCAAAGACCCTTTCATCACCCTCCCCCCTCAGGAAATCCCAAACACCCTTTCATCACCCTCCCCCCCAATAAATTCCAAACACCCTTTCATCACCCTCCCCACCAGGAAATCCCAAAGTCCCTTTCATCACTCTCCCCTCCAGGAAATCCCAAAGACCCTTTCATCACTCTCCCCCTCAGGAAATCCCAAAGACCCCTTCGTCACCCTCCCCCCCAGGAAATCCCATGGACCCTTTCATCACGCTCCCCGCCCCAGGAAATCCCAAAGACCCTTTCAACAGCCTCCCCCCAGGAAATCCCAAACACCCCTTCATCACCCTCCACCCCTCCCCCCCAGGAAATCCCAAAGACCCCTTCATCACCCTGCCCCCCAGGAAATCCCAAAGACCCCTTCATCACACACCCCCCAGGAAATCCCAAAGACCCTTTCATCACCCTCCCCCCAGGAAATCCCAAGGACCCTTTCACCATCCTACCCCCAAGAAATCCCAAAGATCCTTTCATCACTCTCCCCCTTTGGAAATCCCAAAGACCCTTTCATCACCCTCCCCACCCAGGAAATCCCAAATACTCTTTCAACAACCTCCCCCCCAAGGAAATCCGAAAGACCCCTTCATCACACACCCCCCAGGAAATCCCAAAGACCCTTTCATCACTCTCCCACTCAGGAAATCCCAAAGACCCTTTCATCACCCTCCCACCCAGGAAATCCCAAAGACCCTTTCATCACCCACCCCTCCCACGGAATCCCAAAGACCCTTTCATCACCCTCCCACCCAGGAAATCCCAAAGACCTCTTCATCACCCTCCCCCCCCCCCACGGAAATCCCAAATTCCCCTTCATCACCCTCCCCCCCAGGAAATCCCAAAGACCCTTTCATCACTCTCCCCTCCAGGAAATCCCAGAGACCCTTTCATCACCCTCCCCCCTCAGGAAATCCCAAAGACCCTTTCATCACCCTCCCCCTCAGGAAATCCCAACGACTCTTTCATCACCCAACGCCGAAGGAAATCCCTAAGATCCCTTCATCATTCTCCCCCCAGGAAATCCCAAAGACCCTTTTTTCACCCTCCCCCCCAAGGAAATCCCAAAGCGCCTTTCATCACCCTCCCGGCCCAGGAAATCCCAAAGACCCTTCAATCACCCTCCCTCTCAGGAAATCCCAAAGACCCTTTCATCACCCTCCCCCGCAGGAAATCCCAAAGACCATTTCATCACCCTCCCCCCACAGGAAATCCAAAAGACACTTTCATCACTCTCCCCCTCAGGAAATCCCAAAGACCCTTTCATCACCCACCCCTCCCACGGAATCCCAAAGACCCTTTCATCACGCTCCCGCTCAGGAAATCCCAAAGATCCCTTCATCACCCTCCCCCCCAGGAAATCCCATGGACCCTTTCATCACCCTCCCTGCCCCAGGAAATCCCAAAGACCCCTTCATCACCCTGCCCCCCAGGAAATCCGAAAGACCCCTTCATCACACACCCCCAGCAAATCCCAAAGACCCTTTCATCACCCTCCCCCCAGGAAATCCCAAAGACCCTTTCATCATCCTCCCCCCAGGAAATCCCAAACACCCTTTCATCACTCTCCCCCTTAGGATATCCCAAAGACCCTGTCATCACCCTCCCCTAACAGGAAATCCCAAAGACCGTTTCAACACCTTCGCCCCCCAGGAAATCCGAAAGACCCCTTCATCACACACCCCCCAGGAAATCCCAAAGACCCTTTTTTCACCCTCCCCACCAAGGAAATCCCAAAGCGCCTTTCATCACCCTCCAATCCCAGGAAATCCCAAAGACCCTTCAAACACCCTCCTTCTCAGGAAATCCCAAACACCCTTTCATCACCCTCCCACCCAGGAAATCCCAAAGACCATTTCATCACCCTCCCACCCAGGAAATCCCAAAGACCTCTTCATCACCCTCCCCCCCCACGGAAATCCAAACACCATTTCATCACCCTCCCCCCGCCCCAGGAAATCCCAAAGACACTTTCATCACACGCCCCACACCAGGAAATCCCAAAGACCCTTTCATCACCCTCCCCCCCTCAGGAAATCCCAAAGACCATTTCATCACCCTCCCCCCCAATAAGTTGCAAAGCCCCTTTCATCACCCTCCCCCACCCCCCGGGAAATCCCAAAGTCCCTTTCATCACTCTCACCTCCAGGAAATCCCAAAGACCCTTCAATCACCCTCCCTCTCAGGAAATCCCAAAGACCCTTTCATCACCCTCCCCCCCAGGAAATCCCAAAGACCCTTTCATCACCCTCCCCCCACAGGAAATCCAAAAGACCCTTTCATCACTCTCCCCCTCAGGAAATCCCAAAGACCCTTTCATCACCCTCCCACCCAGGAAATCCCAAAGACCCTTTCATCACCCACTCCTCCTCAGGAAATCCCAAAGACCCTTTCATCACGCTCCCCCCCAATAAATCCCAAAGACCCTTTCATCAACCTCCCCCCTCAGGATATCCCAAAGAATCTTTCATCACCCTCCCCCCCAATAAATCCCAAAGACCCTTTCATCACCCTCCCCCCTCAGGAAATCCCAAAGACCCTTTCATCACCCTCCCCCCACAGGAAATCCAAAAGACCCTTTCATCACTCTCCCCCTCAGGAAATCCCAAAGACCCTTTCATCACCCTCCCACCCAGGAAATCCCAAAGACCCTTTCATCACCCTCCCACCCAGGAAATCCCAAAGACCTCTTCATCACCCTCCACCCCCACGGAAATCCCAAATTCCCCTTCATCACCCTCCCCCCCAGGAAATCCCAAAGACCCTTTCATCACCCTCCCCCCGCCCCAGGAAATCCCAAAGACACTTTCATCACACTCCCCACCCCAGGAAATCCCAAAGACCCTTTCATCACCCTCCCCCCTCAGGAAATCCCAAAGACCCTTTCATCACCCCCCCCCCCAATAAATTCCAAAGACCCTTTCATCACCCTCCCCCCCAGGAAATCCCAAAGTCCCTTTCATCACTCTCCCCTCCAGGAAATCCCAAAGACCCTTTCATCACCCTCCCCCTCAGGAAATCCCAAAGACTCTTTCATCACTCACACCTCCAGGAAATCCCAAAGACCCTTCAATCACCCTCCCTCTCAGGAAATCCCAAAGACCCTTTCATCACCCTCCCCCCCAGGAAATCCCAAAGACCATTTCATCACCCTCCCCCCGAGGAAATCCAAAAGACCCTTTCATCACTCTCCTCCTCAGGAAATCCCAAAGACCCTTTCATCACCCTCCCACCCAGGAAATCCCAAAGACCCTTTCATCACCCACCCCTCCCACGGAATCCCAAAGACCCTTTCATCACCCTCCCACCCAGGAAATCCCAAAGACCTCTTCATCACCCTCCCCCCCCCCCCACGGAAATCCCAAATTCCCCTTCACCACCCTCCCCCCCAGGAAATCCCAAAGACCCTTTCATCACTCTCCCCTCCAGGAAATCCCAGAGACCCTTTCATCACCCTCCCCCCTCAGGAAATCCCATAGACCCTTTCATCACCCTCCCCCTCAGGAAATCCCAACGACTCTTTCATCACCCAACGCCGAAGGTAATCCCTAAGATCCCTTCATCATTCTCCCCCCAGGAAATCCCAAAGACCCTTTTTTCACCCTCCCCCCCAAGGAAATCCCAAAGCGCCTTTCATCACCCTCCCGGCCCAGGAAATCCCAAAGACCCTTCAATCGCCCTCCCTCTCAGGAAATCCCAATGACCCTTTCATCACCCTCCCCCGCAAGAAATCCCAAAGACCATTTCATCACCCTCCCCCCACAGGAAATCCAAAAGACACTTTCATCACTCTCCCCCTCAGGAAATCCCAAAGACCCTTTCATCACCCACCCCTCCCACGGAATCCCAAAGACCCTTTCATCACCCTCCCCCCCAGGAAATCCCATGGACCCTTTCATCACCCTCCCTGCCCCAGGAAATCCCAAAGACCCCTTCATCACCCTGCCCCCCAGGAAATCCGAAAGACCCCTTCATCACACACCCCCCAGCAAATCCCAAAGACCCTTTCATCACCCTCACCCCAGGAAATCCCAAAGACCCTTTCATCACCCTCACCCCAGGAAATCCCAAAGACCCTTTCATCATCCTCCCCCCAGGAAATCCCAAACACCCTTTCATCACTCTCCCTCTTAGGAAATCCCAAAGACCCTTTCATCACCCTCCCCGAACAGGAAATCCCAAAGACCGTTTCAACACCTTCGCCCCCCAGGAAATCCGAAAGACCCCTTCATCACACACCCCCCAGGAAATCCCAAAGACCCTTTCATCACCCTGCCCCCAGAAAATCCCAAAGACCCTTTCATCACCCACCCCTCCCACGGAATCCCAAAGACCCTTTCATCACTCTCCCCCTCAGGAAATCCCAAAGACCCCTTCATCACCCTCCCCCCCAGGAAATCCCATGGACCCTTTCATCACCCTCCCCGCCCCAGGAAATCCCAAAGACCCTTTCAACAGCCTCCCCCCAGGAAATCCCAAAGACCCTTTCATCAACCTCCCCACCCAGGAAATCCCAAACACCCCTTCATCACCCTGCCCCCCAGGAAATCCCAAAGAACATTTTATCACCCTCCCCCCAGGAAATCCCAAAAACCCTTTCATCACCCTCCCCCCCACCAGGAAATCCCAAAGACCCTTTCATCACACTCACCCCCACCAGGAATTCCCAAATACCCTTTCATCACCCTCCCCAGCAGGAAATCCCAAAAGACCCTTTCATCACCCACCCCGCCACCAGGAAATCCCAAAGTCCCTTTCATCACTCTCCCCCCCACCCCAGGAAATCCCAAAGACCCTTTCATCACCCACCCCCCCCTCATGAAATTCCAAAGACTCTTTCATCACCCTCCCCCTCACCAGGAAATCCCAAAGACCCATTCATCATCCTCACCCCCAGGAAATCGCAAAGACCCTTTCATCACCCTTCCCCCGCCCCAGGAAATCCCAAAGACACTTTCATCACACTCCCCACCACAGGAAATCCCAAAGACCCTTTCATCACCCTACCCCCACAGGAAATCCCAAAGACCCTTTCATCACCGCCCCCCCCCCCCGGGAAATCCCAAAGTCCCTTTCATCACCCTCCCCCCCAGGAAATCCCAAAGTCCCTTTCATCACACACCCCCAGCAAATCCCAAAGACCCTTTCATCACCCTACCCCCAGGAAATCCCAAAGACCCTTTCATCATCCTCCCCCCAGGAAATCCCAAACACCCTTTCATCACTCTCCCCCTTAGGATATCCCAAAGACCCTGTCATCACCCTCCCCTAACAGGAAATCCCAAAGACCGTTTCAACACCTTCGCCCCCCAGGAAATCCGAAAGACCCCTTCATCACACACCCCCCAGGAAATCCCAAAGACCCTTTTTTCACCCTCCCCACCAAGGAAATCCCAAAGCGCCTTTCATCACCCTCCAATCCCAGGAAATCCCAAAGACCCTTCAAACACCCTCCTTCTCAGGAAATCCCAAACACCCTTTCATCACCCTCCCACCCAGGAAATCCCAAAGACCATTTCATCACCCTCCCACCCAGGAAATCCCAAAGACCTCTTCATCACCCTCCCCCCCCACGGAAATCCCAAATTCCCCTTCATCACCTTCCCCCCCAGGAAATCCAAACACCATTTCATCACCCTCCCCCCGCCCCAGGAAATCCCAAAGACACTTTCATCACACGCCCCACACCAGGAAATCCCAAAGACCCTTTCATCACCCTCCCCCCCTCAGGAAATCCCAAAGACCATTTCATCACCCTCCCCCCCAATAAATTGCAAAGCCCCTTTCATCACCCTCCCCCCCCCCCCCGGGAAATCCCAAAGTCCCTTTCATCACTCTCACCTCCAGGAAATCCCAAAGACCCTTCAATCACCCTCCCTCTCAGGAAATCCCAAAGACCCTTTCATCACCCTCCCCCCCAGGAAATCCCAAAGACCCTTTCATCACCCTCCCCCCACAGGAAATCCAAAAGACCCTTTCATCACTCTCCCCCTCAGGAAATCCCAAAGACCCTTTCATCACCCTCCCACCCAGGAAATCCCAAAGACCCTTTCATCAACCACTCCTCCTCAGGAAATCCCAAAGACCCTTTCATCACGCTCCCCCCCAATAAATCCCAAAGACCCTTTCATCAACCTCCCCCCTCAGGATATCCCAAAGACTCTTTCATCACCCTCCCCCCCAATAAATCCCAAAGACCCTTTCATCACCCTCCCCCCTCAGGAAATCCCAAAGACCCTTTCATCACCCTCCCCCCACAGGAAATCCAAAAGACCCTTTCATCACCCTCCCCCCACAGGAAATCCAAAAGATCCTTTCATCACTCTCCCCCTCAGGAAATCCCAAAGACCCTTTCATCACCCTCCCACCCAGGAAATCCCAAAGACCCTTTCATCACCCTCCCACCCAGGAAATCCCAAAGACCTCTTCATCACCCTCCACCCCCACGGAAATCCCAAATTCCCCTTCATCACCCTCCCCCCCAGGAAATCCCAAAGACCCTTTCATCACCCTCCCCCCGCCCCAGGAAATCCCAAAGACACTTTCATCACACTCCCCACCCCAGGAAATCCCAAAGAGCCTTTCATCACCCTCCCCCCTCAGGAAATCCCAAAGACCCTTTCATCACCCCCCCCCCCAATAAATTCCAAAGACCCTTTCATCACCCTCCCCCCCAGGAAATCCCAAAGTCCCTTTCATCACTCTCCCCTCCAGGAAATCCCAAAGACCCTTTCATCACCCTCCCCCTCAGGAAATCCCAAAGACTCTTTCATCACTCACACCTCCAGGAAATCCCAAAGACCCTTCAATCACCCTCCCTCTCAGGAAATCCCAAAGACCCTTTCATCACCCTCCCCCCCAGGAAATCCCAAAGACCATTTCATCACCCTCCCCCCGAGGAAATCCAAAAGACCCTTTCATCACTCTCCTCCTCAGGAAATCCCAAAGACCCTTTCATCACCCTCCCACCCAGGAAATCCCAAAGACCCTTTCATCACCCACCCCTCCCACGGAATCCCAAAGACCCTTTCATCACCCTCCCACCCAGGAAATCCCAAAGACCTCTTCATCACCCTCCCCCTTCCCACGGAAATCCCAAATTCCCCTTCACCACCCTCCCCCCCAGGAAATCCCAAAGACCCTTTCATCACTCTCCCCTCCAGGAAATCCCAGAGACCCTTTCATCACCCTCCCCCCTCAGGAAATCCCATAGAACCTTTCATCACCCTCCCCCTCAGGAAATCCCAACGACTCTTTCATCACCCAACGCCGAAGGTAATCCCTAAGATCCCTTCATCATTCTCCCCCCAGGAAATCCCAAAGACCCTTTTTTCACCCTCCCCCCCAAGGAAATCCCAAAGCGCCTTTCATCACCCTCCCGGCCCAGGAAATCCCAAAGACCCTTCAATCGCCCTCCCTCTCAGGAAATCCCAATGACCCTTTCATCACCCTCCCCCGCAGGAAATCCCAAAGACCATTTCATCACCCTCCCCCCACAGGAAATCCAAAAGACACTTTCATCACTCTCCCCCTCAGGAAATCCCAAAGACCCTTTCATCACCCACCCCTCCCACGGAATCCCAAAGACCCTTTCATCACGCTCCCGCTCAGGAAATCCCAAAGATCCCTTCATCACCCTCCCCCCCAGGAAATCCCATGGACCCTTTCATCACCCTCCCTGCCCCAGGAAATCCCAAAGACCCCTTCATCACCCTGCCCACCAGGAAATCCGAAAGACCCCTTCATCACACACCCCCCAGCAAATCCCAAAGACCTTTTCATCACCCTCCCCCCAGGAAATCCCAAAGACCCTTTCATCATCCTCCCCCCAGGAAATCCCAAACACCTTTTCATCACTCTCCCTCTTAGGAAATCCCAAAGACCCTTTCATCACCCTCCCCGAACAGGAAATCCCAAAGACCGTTTCAACACCTTCGCCCCCCAGGAAATCCGAAAGACCCCTTCATCACACACCCCCCAGGAAATCCCAAAGACCCTTTCATCACCCTGCCCCCAGAAAATCCCAAAGACCCTTTCATCACCCACCCCTCCCACGGAATCCCAAAGACCCTTTCATCACTCTCCCCCTCAGGAAATCCCAAAGACCCCTTCATCACCCTCCCCCCCAGGAAATCCCATGGACCCTTTCATCACCCTCCCCGCCCCAGGAAATCCCAAAGACCCTTTCAACAGCCTCCCCCCAGGAAATCCCAAAGACCCTTTCATCAACCTCCCCACCCAGGAAATCCCAAACACCCCTTCATCACCCTGCCCCCCAGGAAATCCCAAAGAACATTTTATCACCCTCCCCCCAGGAAATCCCAAAAACCCTTTCATCACCCTCCCCCCCACCAGGAAATCCCAAAGACCCTTTCATCACACTCACCCCCACCAGGAATTCCCAAATACCCTTTCATCACCCTCCCCAGCAGGAAATCCCAAAAGACCCTTTCATCACCCACCCCGCCACCAGGAAATCCCAAAGTCCCTTTCATCACTCTCCCCCCCACCCCAGGAAATCCCAAAGACCCTTTCATCACCCACCCCCCCCCTCATGAAATTCCAAAGACTCTTTCATCACCCTCCCCCTCACCAGGAAAGCCCAAAGACCCATTCATCATCCTCCCCCCCAGGAAATCGCAAAGACCCTTTCATCACCCTTCCCCCGCCCCAGGAAATCCCAAAGACACTTTCATCACACTCCCCACCACAGGAAATCCCAAAGACCCTTTCATCACCCTACCCCCACAGGAAATCCCACAGACCCTTTCATCACCGCCACCCCCCCCCCCGGGAAATCCCAAAGTCCCTTTCATCACCCTCCCCCCCAGGAAATCCCAAAGTCCCTTTCATCACACACCCCCAGCAAATCCCAAAGACCCTTTCATCACCCTACCCCCAGGAAATCCCAAAGACCCTTTCATCATCCTCCCCCCAGGAAATCCCAAACACCCTTTCATCACTCTCCCCCTTAGGATATCCCAAAGACCCTGTCATCACCCTCCCCTAACAGGAAATCCCAAAGACCGTTTCAACACCTTCGCCCCCCAGGAAATCCGAAAGACCCCTTCATCACACACCCCCCAGGAAATCCCAAAGACCCTTTTTTCACCCTCCCCACCAAGGAAATCCCAAAGCGCCTTTCATCACCCTCCAATCCCAGGAAATCCCAAAGACCCTTCAAACACCCTCCTTCTCAGGAAATCCCAAACACCCTTTCATCACCCTCCCACCCAGGAAATCCCAAAGACCATTTCATCACCCTCCCACCCAGGAAATCCCAAAGACCTCTTCATCACCCTCCCCCCCCACGGAAATCCCAAATTCCCCTTCATCACCTTCCCCCCCAGGAAATCCAAACACCATTTCATCACCCTCCCCCCGCCCCAGGAAATCCCAAAGACACTTTCATCACACGCCCCACACCAGGAAATCCCAAAGACCCTTTCATCACCCTCCCCCCCTCAGGAAATCCCAAAGACCATTTCATCACCCTCCCCCCCAATAAATTGCAAAGCCCCTTTCATCACCCTCCCCCCCCCCCCCGGGAAATCCCAAAGTCCCTTTCATCACTCTCACCTCCAGGAAATCCCAAAGACCCTTCAATCACCCTCCCTCTCAGGAAATCCCAAAGACCCTTTCATCACCCTCCCCCCCAGGAAATCCCAAAGACCCTTTCATCACCCTCCCCCCACAGGAAATCCAAAAGACCCTTTCATCACTCTCCCCCTCAGGAAATCCCAAAGACCCTTTCATCACCCTCCCACCCAGGAAATCCCAAAGACCCTTTCATCAACCACTCCTCCTCAGGAAATCCCAAAGACCCTTTCATCACGCTCCCCCCCAATAAATCCCAAAGACCCTTTCATCAACCTCCCCCCTCAGGATATCCCAAAGACTCTTTCATCACCCTCCCCCCCAATAAATCCCAAAGACCCTTTCATCACCCTCCCCCCTCAGGAAATCCCAAAGACCCTTTCATCACCCTCCCCCCACAGGAAATCCAAAAGACCCTTTCATCACCCTCCCCCCACAGGAAATCCAAAAGATCCTTTCATCACTCTCCCCCTCAGGAAATCCCAAAGACCCTTTCATCACCCTCCCACCCAGGAAATCCCAAAGACCCTTTCATCACCCTCCCACCCAGGAAATCCCAAAGACCTCTTCATCACCCTCCACCCCCACGGAAATCCCAAATTCCCCTTCATCACCCTCCCCCCCAGGAAATCCCAAAGACCCTTTCATCACCCTCCCCCCGCCCCAGTAAATCCCAAAGACACTTTCATCACACTCCCCACCCCAGGAAATCCCAAAGACCCTTTCATCACCCTCCCCCCTCAGGAAATCCCAAAGACCCTTTCATCACCCCCCCCCCAATAAATTCCAAAGACCCTTTCATCACCCTCCCCCCCAGGAAATCCCAAAGTCCCTTTCATCACTCTCCCCTCCAGGAAATCCCAAAGACCCTTTCATCACCCTCCCCCTCAGGAAATCCCAAAGACTCTTTCATCACTCACACCTCCAGGAAATCCCAAAGACCCTTCAATCACCCTCCCTCTCAGGAAATCCCAAAGACCCTTTCATCACCCTCCCCCCCAGGAAATCCCAAAGACCATTTCATCACCCTCCCCCCGAGGAAATCCAAAAGACCCTTTCATCACTCTCCTCCTCAGGAAATCCCAAAGACCCTTTCATCACCCTCCCACCCAGGAAATCCCAAAGACCCTTTCATCACCCACCCCTCCCACGGAATCCCAAAGACCCTTTCATCACCCTCCCACCCAGGAAATCCCAAAGACCTCTTCATCACCCTCCCCCTTCCCACGGAAATCCCAAATTCCCCTTCACCACCCTCCCCCCCAGGAAATCCCAAAGACCCTTTCATCACTCTCCCCTCCAGGAAATCCCAGAGACCCTTTCATCACCCTCCCCCCTCAGGAAATCCCATAGAACCTTTCATCACCCTCCCCCTCAGGAAATCCCAACGACTCTTTCATCACCCAACGCCGAAGGTAATCCCTAAGATCCCTTCATCATTCTCCCCCCAGGAAATCCCAAAGACCCTTTTTTCACCCTCCCCCCCAAGGAAATCCCAAAGCGCCTTTCATCACCCTCCCGGCCCAGGAAATCCCAAAGACCCTTCAATCGCCCTCCCTCTCAGGAAATCCCAATGACCCTTTCATCACCCTCCCCCGCAGGAAATCCCAAAGACCATTTCATCACCCTCCCCCCACAGGAAATCCAAAAGACACTTTCATCACTCTCCCCCTCAGGAAATCCCAAAGACCCTTTCATCACCCACCCCTCCCACGGAATCCCAAAGACCCTTTCATCACGCTCCCGCTCAGGAAATCCCAAAGATCCCTTCATCACCCTCCCCCCCAGGAAATCCCATGGACCCTTTCATCACCCTCCCTGCCCCAGGAAATCCCAAAGACCCCTTCATCACCCTGCCCACCAGGAAATCCGAAAGACCCCTTCATCACACACCCCCCAGCAAATCCCAAAGACCCTTTCATCACCCTCCCCCCAGGAAATCCCAAAGACCCTTTCATCATCCTCCCCCCAGGAAATCCCAAACACCTTTTCATCACTCTCCCTCTTAGGAAATCCCAAAGACCCTTTCATCACCCTCCCCGAACAGGAAATCCCAAAGACCGTTTCAACACCTTCGCCCCCCAGGAAATCCGAAAGACCCCTTCATCACACACCCCCCAGGAAATCCCAAAGACCCTTTCATCACCCTGCCCCCAGAAAATCCCAAAGACCCTTTCATCACCCACCCCTCCCACGGAATCCCAAAGACCCTTTCATCACTCTCCCCCTCAGGAAATCCCAAAGACCCCTTCATCACCCTCCCCCCCAGGAAATCCCATGGACCCTTTCATCACCCTCCCCGCCCCAGGAAATCCCAAAGACCCTTTCAACAGCCTCCCCCCAGGAAATCCCAAAGACCCTTTCATCAACCTCCCCACCCAGGAAATCCCAAACACCCCTTCATCACCCTGCCCCCCAGGAAATCCCAAAGAACATTTTATCACCCTCCCCCCAGGAAATCCCAAAAACCCTTTCATCACCCTCCCCCCCACCAGGAAATCCCAAAGACCCTTTCATCACACTCACCCCCACCAGGAATTCCCAAATACCCTTTCATCACCCTCCCCAGCAGGAAATCCCAAAAGACCCTTTCATCACCCACCCCGCCACCAGGAAATCCCAAAGTCCCTTTCATCACTCTCCCCCCCACCCCAGGAAATCCCAAAGACCCTTTCATCACCCACCCCCCCTCATGAAATTCCAAAGACTCTTTCATCACCCTCCCCCTCACCAGGAAATCCCAAAGAACCATTCATCATCCTCCCCCCCAGGAAATCGCAAAGACCCTTTCATCACACTCCCCACCACAGGAAATCCCAAAGACCCTTTCATCACCCTACCCCCACAGGAAATCCCAAAGACCCTTTCATCACCGCCCCCCCCCCTCCCGGGAAATCCCAAAGTCCCTTTCATCACCCTCCCCCCCAGGAAATCCCAAAGTCCCTTTCATCACTGTCCCCTCCAGGAAATCCCAAAGACCCTTTCATCACCCTCCCCCTCAGGAAATCCCAAAGACTCTTTCACCACCCAACGCCGAAGGAAATCCCGAAGATCCCTTCATCATTCTCCCCCCAGGAAATCCCAAAGACCCTTTTTTCACCCTCCCCCCCAAGGAAATCCCAAAGCGCCTTTCATCACCCTCCCCGCCCAGGAAATCCCAAAGACCCTTCAATCACCCTCCCTCTCATGAAATCCCAAAGACCCTTTCATCACCCTCCCCCCCAGGAAATCCCAAAGACCATTGCATCACCCTCCCCCCACAGGAAATCCAAAAGACCCTTTCATCACTCTCCCCCTCAGGAAATCCCAAAGACCCTTTCATCACCCTCCCACCCAGGAAATCCCAAAGACCCTTTCATCACCCACCCCTCCCACAGAATCCCAAAGACCCTTTCGTCACTCTCCCCCTCAGGAAATCCCATGGACACTTTCATCACCCTCCCCGCCCCAGGAAATCCCAAAGACCCTTTCAGCAGCCTCCCCCGAGGAAATCCCAAAGACCCTTTCATCAACCTCCTCACCCAGGAAATCGCAAACACCCCTTCATCACCCTCCACCACCCCCCAGGAAATCCCAAAGACCCTTTCATCACCCTCCCCCCCAGGAAATCCCAAAGACCATTTCATCACCCTCCCCCCACAGGAAATCCAAAAGACCATTTCATCACTCTCCCCCTCAGGAAATCCCAAAGACCCTTTCATCACCCTCCCACCCAGGAAATCCCAAAGACCCTTTCATCACCCACCCCTCCCACAGAATCCCAAAGACCCTTTCGTCACTTTCCCCCTCAGGAAATCCCATGGACACTTTCATCACCCTCCCCGCCCCAGGAAATCCCAAAGACCCTTTCAGCAGCCTCCCTCGAGGAAATCCCAAAGACCCTTTCATCAACCTCCTCACCCAGGAAATCGCAAACACCCCTTCATCACCCTCCACCACCCCCCAGGAAATCCCAAAGACCCCTTCATTACCCTGCCCCCCAGGAAATCTCAAAGAACATTTTATCACCCTCCCCCCATGAAATCCCAAAGACCCTTTCATCACCCTCCCCCCCACCAGGAAATCCCAAAGACCCTTTCATCACACTCTCCCCCACCAGGTTTTCCCAAATACGCTTTCATCACCCTCCCCAGCAGGAAATCCCAAAAGACCCTTTCATCACCCTCCCCGCTACCAGGAAATCCAAAAGTCCCTTTCATCACTCTCCCCGCCACCCCAGGAAATCCCAAAGACTCTTTCATCACCCACCCCCCCACATGAAATTCCAAAGACTCTTTCATCACCCTCCCCCTCACCAGGAAATCCCAAAGACCCTTTCATCACCCTCCCCACCACCAGGAAATCCCAAAGACCCTTTCATCGCACTCCCGCCCCCTAGAAAATCCCAAAGACCCTTTCATCACCCTCCCCCCACATGAAATTCCAAAGACTCTTTCATTACACTCCCCCAAGGAAATCCCAAAGACCCTTTCATCACCCTCCACCCCAGGAGATCCCAAAGACCCTTTCATCACCCTCCCCCTCCCAGGAATTCCCTAAGACCCTTTCATCACCCTCCCCCCCACCAGGAAATCCCAAAGACCCTTTTATCACCCACACCCCCACCCCTCAGGAAAAATCCAAAGACTCTTTCATCACCCTCCCCTCCCAGGAAATCCGAACGCCCCCTTCATCACCCACCCCCCAGGAAATCCCAAAGACCCTTTCATCACCCTGTCCCCAGGAGATCCCAAAGAACCTTTTATCAAACTCCCCCCCTCCACCTAGAAATCCCAAAGACCCTTTCATCACCCTCCCCTCCCAGGAAATCCAAACGCCCCCTTCATCACCCACCGCCCAGGAAATCCCAGAGACCCTTTCATCACCCTGCCCCCAGCAACTCCCAAAGATCCTTTCATCATGCTCCCACCCAGGAAATCCCAAAGACCCCTTCATCACCCTCCCCCCCACGGAAATCCCAAAGTCCCCTTCATCACCCTCTCCCCCAAAGACCCTTTCATCACCCTCCCCCCTCAGGAAATCCCAAAGACCCTTTCATCACCCTCCCCCCCAGGAAATTCCAAAGACCCTTCCATCACCCACCCCTCCCCCGCCCCAGGAAATCCCAAAGACCCTTTCATCACTCTCCCCTCCAGGAAATCCCAAAGACCCTTTCATCACACTCCCACTCAGGAAATCCCAAAGACTTGTTCATCACCCAACGCCCGAGGAAATCCCAAAAACCCCTTCATCAGTCTCCCCCCAGGAAATCCCAAAGACCCTTTATTCACCCTCCCTCTCAGGAAATAACAAAGACCATTTCATCACCCTCCCCCCACAGGAACTCCAAAAGACACTTTCATCACTCTCCCCCTCAGGAAATCCCAAAGACCCTATCATCACCCTCCCCCCCCCAGGAATTCCCTAAGACCCTTTCATCACCCTCCCCCCCACCAGGAAATCCCAAAGACCCTTTTATCACCCACACCCCCACCCCTCAGGAAAAATCCAAAAGACGCTTTCATCACCCTCCCCTCCCAGGAAATCCGAACGCCCCCTTCATCACCCACCCCCCAGGAAATCCCAAAGACCCTTTCATCACCCTGTCCCCAGGAGATCCCAAAGAACCTTTTATCAAACTCCCCCCCTCCACCTGGAAATCCCAAAGACCCTTTCATCACCCACCCCCAGCCAAGAAATCCAAAAGACCTTTTCATCACCGTCCCCTCCCAGGAAATCCAAACGCCCCCTTCATCACCCACCGCCCAGGAAATCCCAGAGACCCTTTCATCACCCTGCCCCCAGCAACTCCCAAAGATCCTTTCATCATGCTCCCACCCAGGAAATCCCAAAGACCCCTTCATCACCCTCCCCCCCAAAGACCCTTTCATCACCCTCCCCCCTCAGGAAATCCCAAAGACCCTTTCATCACCCTCCCCCCCAGGAAATTCCAAAGACCCATCCATCACCCTCCCCTCCCCCGCCCCAGGAAATCCCAAAGACCCTTTCATCACTCTCCCCTCCAGGAAATCCCAAAGACCCTTTCATCACTCTCCCCTCCAGGAAATCCCAAAGACTCGTTCATCACCCAACGCCCGAGGAAATCCCAAAGACCCCTTCATCAGTCTCCCCCCAGGAAATCCCAAAGACCCTTTATTCACCCTCCCTCTCAGGAAATAACAAAGACCATTTCATCACCCTCCCCCCACAGGAACTCCAAAAGACACTTTCATCACTCTCCCCCTCAGGAAATCCCAAAGACCCTTTCATCACCCTCCCACCCAGGAAATCCCAAAGACCCTTTCATCAACCACCCGCCCAGGAAATCCCAAAGACCATTTCATCACCCTCCCCCCACAGGAAATCCAAAAGACCCTTTCATCACTCTCCCCCTCAGGAAACCCCAAAGACCCTTTCATCACCCTCCCCCCGCCCAGGAAATCCCAAAGACCCTTTCATCAACCTCCCCACCCAGGAAATCCCAAACACCCCTTCATCACCCACCACCCCCCCCAGGAAATCCCAAAGACCCCTTCATCACCCTGCCCCCCAGGAAATCCCAAAGAACATTTTATCACCCTCCCCCCAGGAAATCCCAAAGACCCATTCATCACCCTCCCACCCACCAGGAAATCCCAAAGACCCTTTCATTACACTCACACCCAGCAGGAAATCCCAAAAGACCCTTTTGTCACCATCCCCGCCACCAGGAAATCCCAAAGACCCTTTTATAAAACTCACCCCCCCACCTGGAAATCCCAAAGACCCTTTCATCACCCACCCCCAGCCAGGAAATCCAAAAGACGCTTTCATCACCCTCCCCTCCCAGGAAATCCAAACGCCCCCTTCATCACCCACCCCCCAGGAAATCCCAGAGACCCTTTCATCACCCTGCCCCCAGCAACTCCCAAAGATCCTTTCATCATGCTCCCACCCAGGAAATCCCAAAGACCCCTTCATCACTCTCCCCCCCACGGAAATCCCAAAGTGCCCTTCATCACCCTCTCCCCCAAAGACCATTTCATCACCCTCCCCCGTCAGGAAATCCCAAAGACCCTTTCATCACCCTCCCCCAAGGAAATTCCAAAGACCCTTCCATCACCCTCCCCTCCCCCGCCCCAGGAAATCCCAAAGACCCTTTCATCACTCTCCCCTCCAGGAAATCCCAAAGACCCTTTCATCACACTCCCACTCAGGAAATCCCAAAGACTCGTTCATCACCCAACGCCTGAGGAAATCCCAAAGACCCCTTCATCAGTCTCCCCCCAGGAAATCCCAAAGACCCTTTATTCACCCT
This sequence comes from Heterodontus francisci, assembly GCF_036365525.1. Lineage (NCBI taxonomy): Eukaryota > Metazoa > Chordata > Chondrichthyes > Heterodontiformes > Heterodontidae > Heterodontus > Heterodontus francisci. The sequence continues at coordinate 8,823,047 of NC_090411.1, read as the reverse complement.
CCCTCTCAGGAAATAACCAAGACCATTTCATCACCCTCCCCCCACAGGAACTCCAAAAGTCACTTTCATCACTCTCCCCCTCAGGAAATCCCAAAGACCCTTTCATCACCTCCCACCCAGGAAATCCCAAAGACCCTTTCATCAACCACCCGCCCAGGAAATCCCAAAGACCATTTCATCACCCTCCCCCCACAGGAAATCCAAAAGACCCTTTCATCACTCTCCCCCTCAGGAAACCCCAAAGAACCCTTCGTCACCCTCCCCCTCAGGAAATCCCAAAGACCCTTTCATCACCCTCCCCCCGCCCAGGAAATCCCAAAGACCCTTTCAACAGCCTCCCCCCAGGAAATCCCAAAGACCCTTTCATCAACCTCCCCATCCAGGAAATCCCAAACACCCCTTCATCACCCAACCCCCCCCCACCCCCAGGAAATCCCAAAGACCCCTTCATCACCCTGCCCCCCAGGAAATCCCAAAGAACATTTTATCACCCTCCCCCCAGGAAATCCCAAAGACCCATTCATCACCCTCCCACCCACCAGGAAATCCCAAATACCCTTTCATCACCCTCCCCAGCAGGAAATCCCAAAAGACCCTTTCATCACCCACCCCGCCACCAGGAAATCCCAAAGTCCCTCTCATCACTCTCCCCCCCACCCCAGGAAATCCCAAAGACCCTTTCATCACCCACCCCCCCTCATGAAATTCCAAAGACTCTTTCATCACCCTCCCCCTCACCAGGAAATCCCAAAGACCCATTCATCATCCTCCCCCCCAGGAAATCGCAAAGACCCTTTCATCACACTCACCCCCACTAGGAATTCCCAAAGACCCTTTCATCACCCTCCCCACCACCAGCAAATCCCAAAGACCCTTACATCGCACTCCCGTCCCCTAGAAAATCCCAAAGACCCTTTCATCACCCACCCCCCCATGAAATTCCAAAGACTCTTTCATTACACTCCCCCAAGGAAATCCCAAAGACCCTTTCATCACCCTCCCCCCCAGGAGATCCCAAAGACCCTTTCATCACCCTCCCCCCCACCAGGAAATCCCAAAGACCCTTTCATCACCCACGCCCCCACCCCTCAGGAAAAATCCAAAGACTCTTTCATCACCCTCCCCTCCCAGGAAATCCAAAAGACGCTTTCATCACCCTCTCCCCCAAAGACCCTTTCATCACCCTCCCCCCTCAGGAAATCCCAAAGACCCTTTCATCACCCTCCCCCCCAGGAAATTCCAAAGACCCATCCATCACCCTCCCCTCCCCCGCCCCAGGAAATCCCAAAGACCCTTTCATCACTCTCCCCTCCAGGAAATCCCAAAGACCCTTTCATCACTCTCCCCTCCAGGAAATCCCAAAGACTCGTTCATCACCCAACGCCCGAGGAAATCCCAAAGACCCCTTCATCAGTCTCCCCCCAGGAAATCCCAAAGACCCTTTATTCACCCTCCCTCTCAGGAAATAACAAAGACCATTTCATCACCCTCCCCCCACAGGAACTCCAAAAGACACTTTCATCACTCTCCCCCTCAGGAAATCCCAAAGACCCTTTCATCACCCTCCCACCCAGGAAATCCCAAAGACCCTTTCATCAACCACCCGCCCAGGAAATCCCAAAGACCATTTCATCACCCTCCCCCCACAGGAAATCCAAAAGACCCTTTCATCAATCTCCCCCTCAGGAAACCCCAAAGACCCTTTCATCACCCTCCCCCCGCCCAGGAAATCCCAAAGACCCTTTCATCAACCTCCCCACCCAGGAAATCCCAAACACCCCTTCATCACCCACCACCCCCCCCAGGAAATCCCAAAGACCCCTTCATCACCCTGCCCCCCAGGAAATCCCAAAGAACATTTTATCACCCTCCCCCCAGGAAATCCCAAAGACCCATTCATCACCCTCCCACCCACCAGGAAATCCCAAAGACCCTTTCATTACACTCACACCCAGCAGGAAATCCCAAAAGACCCTTTTGTCACCATCCCCGCCACCAGGAAATCCCAAAGACCCTTTTATAAAACTCACCCCCCCACCTGGAAATCCCAAAGAGCCTTTCATCACCCACCCCCAGCCAGGAAATCCAAAAGACGCTTTCATCACCCTCCCCTCCCAGGAAATCCAAACGCCCCCTTCATCACCCACCCCCCAGGAAATCCCAGAGACCCTTTCATCACCCTGCCCCCAGCAACTCCCAAAGATCCTTTCATCATGCTCCCACCAGGAAATCCCAAAGACCCCTTCATCACTCTCCCCCCCACGGAAATCCCAAAGTCCCCTTCATCACCCTCTCCCCCAAAGACCATTTCATCACCCTCCCCCCTCAGGAAATCCCAAAGACCCTTTCATCACCATCCCCCCAGGAAATTCCAAAGACCCTTCCATCACCCTCCCCTCCCCCGCCCCAGGAAATCCCAAAGACCCTTTCATCACTCTCCCCTCCAGGAAATCCCAAAGACCCTTTCATCACACTCCCACTCAGGAAATCCCAAAGACTCGTTCATCACCCAACGCCTGAGGAAATCCCAAAGACCCCTTCATCAGTCTCCCCCCAGGAAATCCCAAAGACCCTTTATTCACCCTCCCTCTCAGGAAATAACCAAGACCATTTCATCACCCTCCCCCCACAGGAACTCCAAAAGTCACTTTCATCACTCTCCCCCTCAGGAAATCCCAAAGACCCTTTCATCACCTCCCACCCAGGAAATCCCAAAGACCCTTTCATCAACCACCCGCCCAGGAAATCCCAAAGACCATTTCATCACCCTCCCCCCACAGGAAATCCAAAAGACCCTTTCATCACTCTCCCCCTCAGGAAATCCCAAAGAACCCTTCGTCACCCTCCCCCACAGGAAATCCCAAAGACCCTTTCATCACCCTCCCCCCGCCCAGGAAATCCCAAAGACCCTTTCAACAGCCTCCCCCCAGGAAATCCCAAAGACCCTTTCATCAACCTCCCCACCCAGGAAATCCCAAACACCCCTTCATCACCCAACCCCCCCCCACCCCCAGGAAATCCCAAAGACCCCTTCATCACCCTGCCCCCCAGGAAATCCCAAAGAACATTTTATCACCCTCCCCCCAGGAAATCCCAAAGACCCATTCATCACCCTCCCACCCACCAGGAAATCCCAAATACCCTTTCATCACCCTCCCCAGCAGGAAATCCCAAAAGACCCTTTCATCACCCACCCCGCCACCAGGAAATCCCAAAGTACCTCTCATCACTCTCCCCCCCACCCCAGGAAATCCCAAAGACCCTTTCATCACCCACCCCCCCTCATGAAATTCCAAAGACTCTTTCATCACCCTCCCCCTCACCAGGAAATCCCAAAGACCCATTCATCATCCTCCCCACCAGGAAATCGCAAAGACCCTTTCATCACACTCACCCCCACTAGGAATTCCCAAAGACCCTTTCATCACCCTCCCCACCACCAGCAAATCCCAAAGACCCTTTCATCGCACTCCCGTCCCCTAGAAAATCCCAAAGACCCTTTCATCACCCACCCCCCCATGAAATTCCAAAGACTCTTTCATTACACTCCCCCAAGGAAATCCCAAAGACCCTTTCATCACCCTCCCCCCCAGGAGATCCCAAAGACCCTTTCATCACCCTCCCCCCCACCAGGAAATCCCAAAGACCCTTTCATCACCCACGCCCCCACCCCTCAGGAAAAATCCAAAGACTCTTTCATCACCCTCCCCTCCCAGGAAATCCAAAAGACGCTTTCATCACCCTCCCCTCCCAGGAAATCCGAAAGCCCCCTTCATCACCCACCCCCCAGGAAATCCCAAAGACCCTTTCATCACCCTGCCCCCAGGAGATCCCAAAGAAACTTTTATCAAACTCCCCCCCACCTGGAAATCCCAAAGACCCTTTCATCCCCCACCCCCACCCAGGAAATCCAAAATACGCTTTCATCACCCTCCCCTCCCAGGAAATCCGAACGCCCCCTTCATCACCCACCCCCCAGGAAATCCCAAAGATCCTTTCATCATGCTCCCACCCAGGAAATCCCAAAGACCCCTTCATCACCCTCCCCCCCACAGACATCCCAAAGTCCCCTTCATCACCCTCCCCCCCAGGAAATCCCAAAGACCATTTCATCACCCTCCACACCCCCAGGAAATCCCAAAGAAACTTTCATCACACTCCCCACCCCAGGAAATCCCAAAGACCCTTTCATCACCCTCCCCCCTCAGGAAATCCCATAGACCCTTTCATCACCCTCCCCCCCAGGAAATTCCAAAGACCCTTCCATCACCCGCCCCAACCCCCCACCCCAGGAAATCCCAAAGACCCTTTCAACAGCCTCCCCCCAGGAAATCCCAAAGACCCTTTCATCAACCTCCCCACCCAGGAAATCCCAAACACCCCTTCATCACCCTCCACCACCCCCAGGAAATCCCAAAGACCCCTTCATCACCCTGCCCCCCAGGAAATCCCAAAGAACATTTTATCACCCTCCCCCCAGGAAATCCCAAAGACCCTTGCATCACCCTCCCCCCCACCAGGAAATCCCAAAGACCCTTTCATCACACTCACCCCCACCAGGAATTCCCAAATACCCTTTCAGCACCCTCCCCAGCAGGAAATCCCAAAAGACCCTTTCATCACCCACCCCGCCACCAGGAAATCCAAAAGTCCCTTTCATCACTCTCCCCCCCACCCCAGGAAATCCCAAAGACCCTTTCATCACCCACCACCCCTCATGAAATTCCAAAGACTCTTTCATCACCCTCCCCCGCACCAGGAAATCCCAAAGACCCATTCATCATCCTCCCCCCCAGGAAATCGCAAAGACCCTTTCATCACACTCACCCCCACTAGGAATTCCCAAAGACCCTCTCATCACTCTCCCCACCACCAGCAAATCCCAAAGACCCTTTCATCGCACTCCCGTCCCCTAGAAAATCCCAAAGACCCTTTCATCACTCTCCCCCTTAGGAAATCCCAAAGACCCTTTCATCACCCTCCCCTCCCAGGAAATCCCAAAGACCGTTTCAACACCCTCCACCCCCAGGAAATCCGAAAGACCCCTTCATCACACACCCCCCAGGAAATCCCAAAGACCATTTCATCACACTGCCACCAGAAAATCCCAAAGACCCTTTCATCACCCTCCCACCCAGGAAATCCCAAAGACCTCTTCATCACCCTCCACCCCCACGGAAATCCCAAATTCCCCTTCATCACCCTCCCCCCCAGGAAATCCCAAAGACTCTTTCATCACCCTCCCCCCGCCCCAGGAAATCCCAAAGACACTTTCATCACACTCCCCACCCCAGGAAATCCCAAAGACCCTTTCATCACCCTCCCCCCTCAGGAAATCCCAAAGACCCTTTCATCATCCTCCCCCCAAATAAATTCCAAAGACCCTTTCATCACCCTCCCCCCCAGGAAATCCCAAAGACCCTTTCATCACTCTCCCCCTCAGGAAATCCCAAGGACTCTTTCATCACCCAGCGCCGAAGGAAATCCCTAAGATCCCTTCATCATTCTCCCCCCAGGAAATCCCAAAGACCCTTTTTTCACCCTCCCCACCAAGGAAATCCCAAAGCGCCTTTCATCACCCTCCAATCCCAGGAAATCCCAAAGACCCTTCAAACACCCTCCCTCTCAGGAAATCCCAAAGACCCTTTCATCACCCTCCCACCCAGGAAATCCCAAAGACCATTTCATCACCCTCCCACCCAGGAAATCCCAAAGACCTCTTCATCACCCTCCCCCCCCCACGGAAATCCCAAATTCCCCTTCATCACCCTCCCCCCCAGGAAATCCAAACACCATTTCATCACCCTCCCCCCGCCCCAGGAAATCCCAAAGACACTTTCATCACACGCCCCACACCAGGAAATCCCAAAGACCCTTTCATCACCCTCCCCGCCTCAGGAAATCCCAAAGCCCCTTTCATCACCCTCCCCCCCCCGGGAAATCCCAAAGTCCCTTTCATCACTCTCACCTCCAGGAAATCCCAAAGACCCTTCAATCACCCTCCCTCTCATGAAATCCCAAAGACCCTTTCATCACCCTCCCCCCAGGAGATCCCAAAGACCCTTTCATCACCCTCCCCCCACAGGAAATCCAAAAGACCCTTTCATCACTCTCCCCCTCAGGAAATCCCAAAGACCCTTTCATCACCCTCCCACCCAGGAAATCCCAAAGACCCTTTCATCAACCACTCCTCCTCAGGAAATCCCAAAGACCCTTTCATCACGCTCCCCCCCAATAAATCCCAAAGACCCTTTCATCACCCTCCCCCCTCAGGATATCCCAAAGACTCTTTCATCACCCTCCCGCCCAATAAATCCCAAAGACCCTTTCATCACCCTCCCCCCTCAGGAAATCCCAAAGACCCTTTCATCACCCTCCCCCCACAGGAAATCCAAAAGACCCTTTCATCACTCTCCCCCTCAGGAAATCCCAAAGACCCTTTCATCACCCTCCCAACCAGGAAATCCCAAAGACCCTTTCATCACCCACCCCTCCTCAGGAAATCCCAAAGACCCTTTCATCACCCTCCCCCCCAATAAATCCCAAAGACCCATTCATCAGCCTCCCCACAGGAAATCCCAAAGCCCCTTTCATCACCCTCCCCCCCAGGAAATCCCAAAGACCCTTTCATCACCCTCCCCTCCCAGGAAATCCAAACGCCCCCTTCATCACCCACCCCCCAGGAAATCCCAGAGACCCTTTCATCACCCTGCCCCCAGCAACTCCCAAAGCTCCTTTCATCATGCTCCCACCCAGGAAATCCCAAAGACCCCTTCATCACCCTCCCCCCCACGGAAATCCCAAAGTCCCCTTCATCACCCTCTCCCCCAAAGACCCTTTCATCACCCTCCCCCCTCAGGAAATCCCAAAGACCCTTTCATCACCCTCCCCCCAGGAAATTCCAAAGACCCTTCCATCACCCTCCCCTCCCCCGCCCCAGGAAATCCCAAAGACCCATTCATCACCCTCCCACCCACCAGGAAATCCCAAATACCCTTTCATCACCCTCCCCAGCAGGAAATCCCAAAAGACCCTTTCATCACCCACCCCGCCACCTGGAAATCCCGAAGTCCCTCTCATCACTCTCCCCCCCACCCCAGGAAATCCCAAAGACCCTTTCATCACCCACCCCCCCTCATGAAATTCCAAAGACTCTTTCATCACCCTCCCCCTCACCAGGAAATCCCAAAGACCCATTCATCATCCTCCCCCCCAGGAAATCGCAAAGACCCTTTCATCACACTCACCCCCACTAGGAATTCCCAAAGACCCTTTCATCACCCTCCCCACCACCAGCAAATCCCAAAGACCCTTTCATCGCACTCCCGTCCCCTAGAAAATCCCAAAGACCCTTTCATCACCCACCCCCCCATGAAATTCCAAAGACTCTTTCATTACACTCCCCCAAGGAAATCCCAAAGACCCTTTCATCACCCTCCCCCCCAGGAGATCCCAAAGACCCTTTCATCACCCTCCCCCCCACCAGGAAATCCCAAAGACCCTTTCATCACCCACGCCCCCACCCCTCAGGAAAAATCCAAAGACTCTTTCATCACCCTCCCCTCCCAGGAAATCCAAAAGACGCTTTCATCACCCTCCCCTCCCAGGAAATCCGAACGCCCCCTTCATCACCCACCCCCCAGGAAATCCCAAAGACCCTTTCATCACCCTGCCCCCAGGAGATCCCAAAGAAACTTTTATCAAACTCCCCCCCACCTGGAAATCCCAAAGACCCTTTCATCCCCCACCCCCACCCAGGAAATCCAAAATACGCTTTCATCACCCTCCCCTCCCAGGAAATCCGAACGCCCGCTTCATCACCCACCCCCCAGGAAATCCCAAAGATCCTTTCATCATGCTCCCACCCAGGAAATCCCAAAGACCCCTTCATCACCCTCCCCCCCACAGACATCCCAAAGTCCCCTTCATCACCCTCCCCCCCAGGAAATCCCAAAGACCATTTCATCACCCTCCACACCCCCAGGAAATCCCAAAGAAACTTTCATCACACTCCCCACCCCAGGAAATCCCAAAGACCCTTTCATCACCCTCCCCCCTCAGGAAATCCCATAGACCCTTTCATCACCCTCCCCCCCAGGAAATTCCAAAGACCCTTCCATCACCCGCCCCAACCCCCCACCCCAGGAAATCCCAAAGACCCTTTCAACAGCCTCCCCCCAGGAAATCCCAAAGACCCTTTCATCAACCTCCCCACCCAGGAAATCCCAAACACCCCTTCATCACCCTCCACCACCCCCAGGAAATCCCAAAGACCCCTTCATCACCCTGCCCCCCAGGAAATCCCAAAGAACATTTTATCACCCTCCCCCCAGGAAATCCCAAAGACCCTTGCATCACCCTCCCCCCCACCAGGAAATCCCAAAGACCCATTCATCATCCTCCCCCCCAGGAAATCGCAAGACCCTTTCATCACACTCACCCCCACTAGGAATTCCCAAAGACCCTCTCATCACTCTCCCCACCACCAGCAAATCCCAAAGACCCTTTCATCGCACTCCCGTCCCCTAGAAAATCCCAAAGACCCTTTCATCACTCTCCCCCTTAGGAAATCCCAAAGACCCTTTCATCACCCTCCCCTCCCAGGAAATCCCAAAGACCGTTTCAACACCCTCCACCCCCAGGAAATCCGAAAGACCCCTTCATCACACACCCCCCAGGAAATCCCAAAGACCATTTCATCACACTGCCACCAGAAAATCCCAAAGACCCTTTCATCATCCTCCCACCCAGGAAATCCCAAAGACGTCTTCATCACCCTCCACCCCCACGGAAATCCCAAATTCCCCTTCATCACCCTCCCCCCCAGGAAATCCCAAAGACTCTTTCATCACCCTCCCCCCGCCCCAGGAAATCCCAAAGACACTTTCATCACACTCCCCACCCCAGGAAATCCCAAAGACCCTTTCATCACCCTCCCCCCTCAGGAAATCCCAAAGACCCTTTCATCATCCTCCCCCCAAATAAATTCCAAAGACCCTTTCATCACCCTCCCCCCCAGGAAATCCCAAAGACCCTTTCATCACTCTCCCCCTCAGGAAATCCCAAGGACTCTTTCATCACCCAACGCCGAAGGAAATCCCTAAGATCCCTTCATCATTCTCCCCCCAGGAAATCCCAAAGACCCTTTTTTCACCCTCCCCACCAAGGAAATCCCAAAGCGCCTTTCATCACCCTCCAATCCCAGGAAATCCCAAAGACCCTTCAAACACCCTCCCTCTCAGGAAATCCCAAAGACCCTTTCATCACCCTCCCACCCAGGAAATCCCAAAGACCATTTCATCACCCTCCCACCCAGGAAATCCCAAAGACCTCTTCATCACCCCCCCCCCCCACCCACGGAAATCCCAAATTCCGCTTCATCACCCTCCCCCCCAGGAAATCCAAACACCATTTCATCACCCTCCCCCCGCCCCAGGAAATCCCAAAGACACTTTCATCACACGCCCCACACCAGGAAATCCCAAAGACCCTTTCATCACCCTCCCTCTCATGAAATCCCAAAGACCCTTTCATCACCCTCCCCCCCAGGAAATCCCAAAGACCCTTTCATCACCCTCCCCCCACAGGAAATCCAAAAGACCCTTTCATCACTCTCCCCCTCAGGAAATCCCAAAGACCCTTTCATCACCCTCCCACCCAGGAAATCCCAAAGACCCTTTCATCAACCACTCCTCCTCAGGAAATCCCAAAGACCCTTTCATCACGCTCCCCCCCAATAAATCCCAAAGACCCTTTCATCACCCTCCCCCCTCAGGATATCCCAAAGACTCTTTCATCACCCTCCCGCCCAATAAATCCCAAAGACCCTTTCATCACCCTCCCCCCTCAGGAAATCCCAAAGACCCTTTCATCACCCTCCCCCCACAGGAAATCCAAAAGACCCTTTCATCACTCTCCCCCTCAGGAAATCCCAAAGACCCTTTCATCACCCTCCCAACCAGGAAATCCCAAAGACCCTTTCATCACCCACCCCTCCTCAGGAAATCCCAAAGACCCTTTCATCACCCTCCCCCCCAATAAATCCCAAAGACCCATTCATCAGCCTCCCCACAGGAAATCCCAAAGCCCCTTTCATCACCCTCCCCCCCAGGAAATCCCAAAGACCCTTTCATCACCCTCCCCTCCCAGGAAATCCAAACGCCCCCTTCATCACCCACCCCCCAGGAAATCCCAGAGACCCTTTCATCACCCTGCCCCCAGCAACTCCCAAAGCTCCTTTCATCATGCTCCCACCCAGGAAATCCCAAAGACCCCTTCATCACCCTCCCCCCCACGGAAATCCCAAAGTCCCCTTCATCACCCTCTCCCCCAAAGACCCTTTCATCACCCTCCCCCCTCAGGAAATCCCAAAGACCCTTTCATCACCCTCCCCCCAGGAAATTCCAAAGACCCTTCCATCACCCTCCCCTCCCCCGCCCCAGGAAATCCCAAAGACCCTTTCATCACTCTCCCCTCCAGGAAATCCCAAAGACCCTTTCATCACACTCCCACTCAGGAAATCCCAAAGACTCGTTCATCACCCAACGCCTGAGGAAATCCCAAAGACCCCTTCATCAGTCTCCCCCCAGGAAATCCCAAAGACCCTTTATTCACCCTCCCTCTCAGGAAATAACAAAGACCATTTCATCACCCTCCCCCCACAGGAACTCCAAAAGACACTTTCATCACTCTCCCCCTCAGGAAATCCCAAAGACCCTTTCATCACATCCCACCCAGGAAATCCCAAAGACCCTTTCATCAACCACCCGCCCAGGAAATCCCAAAGACCATTTCTTCACCCTCCCCCCGCCCAGGAAATCCCAAAGACCCTTTCAACAGCCTCCCCCCAGGAAATCCCAAAGACCCTTTCATCAACCTCCCCACCCAGGAAATCCCAAACACCCCTTCATCACCCAACCCCCCCCACCCCCAGGAAATCCCAAAGACCCCTTCATCACCCTGCCCCCCAGGAAATCCCAAAGAACATTTTATCACCCTCCCCCCAGGAAATCCCAAAGACCCATTCATCACCCTCCCACCCACCAGGAAATCCCAAATACCCTTTCATCACCCTCCCCAGCAGGAAATCCCAAAAGACCCTTTCATCACCCACCCCACCACCAGGAAATCCCAAAGTCCCTTTCATCACTCTCCCCCCCACCCCAGGAAATCCCAAAGACCCTTTCATCACCCACCCCCCCTCATGAAATTCCAAAGACCCTTTCATCACCCACCCCCCCTCATGAAATCCCAAAAGACCCTTTCATCACCCACCCCACCACCAGGAAATCCCAAAGTCCCTTTCATCACTCTCCCCCCCACCCCAGGAAATCCCAAAGACCCTTTCATCACCCACCCCCCCTCATGAAATTCCAAAGACTCTTTCATCACCCTCCCCCTCACCAGGAAATCCCAAAGACCCTTTCATCACCCTCCCCACCACCAGCAAATCCTAAAGACCCTTTCATCGCACTCCCGTCCCCTAGAAAATCCCAAAGACCCTTTCATCACCCACCCCCCCCATGAAATTCCAAAGACTCTTTCATTACACTCCCCCAAGGAAATCCCAAAGACCCTTTCATCACCCTCCCGCCCAGGAGATCCCAAAGACCCTTTCATCACCCTCCCCCTCCCAGGAATTCCCTAAGACCCTTTCATCACCCTCCCCCCCACCAGGAAATCCCAAAGACCCTTTCATCACCCACGCCCCCACCCCTCAGGAAAAATCCAAAGACTCTTTCATCACCCTCCCCTCCCAGGAAATCCAAAAGACGCTTTCATCACCCTCCCCTCCCAGGAAATCCGAACGCCCCCTTCATCACCCACCCCCCAGGAAATCCCAAAGACCCTTTCATCACCCTGCCCCCAGGAGATCCCAAAGAAACTTTTATCAAACTCCCCCCCACCTGGAAATCCCAAAGACCCTTTCATCCCCCACCCCCACCCAGGAAATCCAAAATACGCTTTCATCACCCTCCCCTCCCAGGAAATCCGAACGCCCCCTTCATCACCCACCCCCCAGGAAATCCCAAAGATCCTTTCATCATGCTCCCACCCAGGAAATCCCAAAGACCCCTTCATCACCCTCCCCCCCACAGACATCCCAAAGTCCCTTTCATCACCCTCCCCTCCCAGGAATTCCGAACGCCCCCTTCATCACCCACCCCCCAGGAAATCCCAAAGATCCTTTCATCATGCTCCCACCCAGGAAATCCCAAAGACCCCTTCATCACCCTCCCACCCACAGACATCCCAAAGTCCCCTTCATCACCCTCCCCCCCAGGAAATCCCAAAGACCATTTCATCACCCTCCACACCCCCAGGAAATCCCAAAGAAACTTTCATCACACTCCCCACCCCAGGAAATCCCAAAGACCCTTTCATCACCCTCCCCCCTCAGGAAATCCCATAGACCCTTTCATCACCCTCCCCCCCAGGAAATTCCAAAGACCCTTCCATCACCCGCCCCACCCCCCCACCCCAGGAAATCCCAAAGACCCTTTCAACAGCCTCCCCCCAGGAAATCCCAAAGACCCTTTCATCAACCTCCCCACCCAGGAAATCCCAAACACCCCTTCATCACCCTCCACCACCCCCAGGAAATCCCAAAGACCCCTTCATCACCCTGCCCCCCAGGAAATCCCAAAGAACATTTTATCACCCTCCCCCCAGGAAATCCCAAAGACCCTTGTATCACCCTCCCCCCCACCAGGAAATCCCAAAGACCCATTCATCACACTCACCCCCACCAGGAATTCCCAAATACCCTTTCAGCACCCTCCCCAGCAGGAAATCCCAAAAGACCCTTTCATCACCCACCCCGCCACCAGGAAATCCCAAAGTCCCTTTCATCACTCTCCCCCTCACCCCAGGAAATCCCAAAGACCCTTTCATCAACCACCACCCCTCATGAAATTCCAAAGACTCTTTCATCACCCTCCCCCTCACCAGGAAATCCCAAAGACCCATTCATCATCCTCCCCCCCAGGAAATCGCAAAGACCCTTTCATCACACTCACCCCCACTAGGAATTCCCAAAGACCCTCTCATCACTCTCCCCACCACCAGCAAATCCCAAAGACCCTTTCATCGCACTCCCGTCCCCTAGAAAATCCCAAAGACCCTTTCATCACTCTCCCCCTTAGGAAATCCCAAAGACCCTTTCATCACCCTCCCCTCCCAGGAAATCCCAAAGACCGTTTCAACACCCTCCCCCCACAGGAAATCCGAAAGACCCCTTCATCACACACCCCCCAGGAAATCCCAAAGACCATTTCATCACACTGCCACCAGAAAATCCCAAAGACCCTTTCATCACCCTCCCACCCAGGAAATCCCAAAGACCTCTTCATCACCCTCCACCCCCACGGAAATCCCAAATTCCCCTTCATCACCCTCCCCCCCAGGAAATCCCAAAGACTCTTTCATCACCCTCCCCACGCCCCAGGAAATCCCAAAGACACTTTCATCACACTCCCCACCCCAGGAAATCCCAAAGACCCTTTCATCACCCTCCCCCCTCAGGAAATCCCAAAGACCCTTTCATCATCCTCCCCCCAAATAAATTCCAAAGACCCTTTCATCACCCTCCCCCCCAGGAAATCCCAAAGACCCTTTCATCACTCTCCCCCTCAGGAAATCCCAAGGACTCTTTCATCACCCAACGCCGAAGGAAATCCCTAAGATCCCTTCATCATTCTCCCCCCAGGAAATCCCAAAGACCCTTTTTTCACCCTCCCCACCAAGGAAATCCCAAAGCGCCTTTCATCACCCTCCAATCCCAGGAAATCCCAAAGACCCTTCAAATACCCTCCCTCTCAGGAAATCCCAAAGACCATTTCATCACCCTCCCACCCAGGAAATCCCAAAGACCATTTCATCACCCTCCCACCCAGGAAATCCCAAAGACCTCTTCATCACCCTCCCCCCCCACGGAAATCCCAAATTCCCCTTCATCACCCTCCCCCCCAGGAAATCCAAACACCATTTCATCACCCTCCCCCCGCCCCAGGAAATCCCAAAGGCACTTTCATCACACGCCCCACACCAGGAAATCCCAAAGACCCTTTCATCACCCTCCCCCCCTCAGGAAATCCCAAAGCCCCTTTCATCACCCTCCCCCCCCCCCCGGGAAATCCCAAAGTCCCTTTCATCACTCTCACCTCCAGGACATCCCAAAGACCCTTCAATCACCCTCCCTCTCAGGAAATCCCAAAGACCCTTTCATCACCCTCCCCCCCAGGAAATCCCAAAGACCCTTTCATCACCCTCCCCCCACAGGAAATCCAAAAGACCCTTTCATCACTCTCCCCCTCAGGAAATCCCAAAGACCCTTTCATCACCCTCCCACCCAGGAAATCCCAAAGACCCTTTCATCACCCTCCCCTCCCAGGAAATCCCAAAGACCGTTTCAACACCCTCCCCCCACAGGAAATCCGAAAGACCCCTTCATCACACACCCCCCAGGAAATCCCAAAGACCATTTCATCACACTGCCACCAGAAAATCCCAAAGACCCTTTCATCACCCTCCCACCCAGGAAATCCCAAAGACCTCTTCATCACCCTCCACCCCCACGGAAATCCCAAATTCCCCTTCATCACCCTCCCCCCCAGGAAATCCCAAAGACTCTTTCATCACCCTCCCCCCGCCCCAGGAAATCCCAAAGACACTTTCATCACACTCCCCACCCCAGGAAATCCCAAAGACCCTTTCATCACCCTCCCCCCTCAGGAAATCCCAAAGACCCTTTCATCATCCTCCCCCCAAATAAATTCCAAAGACCCTTTCATCACCCTCCCCCCCAGGAAATCCCAAAGACCCTTTCATCACTCTCCCCCTCAGGAAATCCCAATGACTCTTTCATCACCCAACGCCGAAGGAAATCCCTAAGATCCCTTCATCATTCTCCCCCCAGGAAATCCCAAAGACCCTTTTTTCACCCTCCCCACCAAGGAAATCCCAAAGCGCCTTTCATCACCCTCCAATCCCAGGAAATCCCAAAGACCCTTCAAACACCCTCCCTCTCAGGAAATCCCAAAGATCATTTCATCACCCTCCCACCCAGGAAATCCCAAAGACCATTTCATCACCCTCCCACCCAGGAAATCCCAAAGACCTCTTCATCACCCTCCCCCCCCACGGAAATCCCAAATTCCCCTTCATCACCCTCCCCCCCAGGAAATCCAAACACCATTTCATCACCCTCCCCCCGCCCCAGGAAATCCCAAAGACACTTTCATCACACGCCCCACACCAGGAAATCCCAAAGACCCTTTCATCACCCTCCCCCCCTCAGGAAATCCCAAAGCCCCTTTCATCACCCTCCCCCCCCCGGGAAATCCCAAAGTCCCTTTCATCACTCTCACCTCCAGGACATCCCAAAGACCCTTCAATCACCCTCCCTCTCAGGAAATCCCAAAGACCCTTTCATCACCCTCCCCCCCAGGAAATCCCAAAGACCCTTTCATCACCCTCCCCCCACAGGAAATCCAAAAGACCCTTTCATCACTCTCCCCCTCAGGAAATCCCAAAGACCCTTTCATCACCCTCCCACCCAGGAAATCCCAAAGACCCTTTCATCAACCACTCCTCCTCAGGAAATCCCAAAGACCCTTTCATCACGCTCCCCCCCAATAAATCCCAAAGACCCTTTCTTCACCCTCCCCCCTCAGGATATCCCAAAGACTCTTTCATCACCCTCCCCCCCAATAAATCCCAAAGACCCTTTCATCACCCTCCCCCCTCAGGAAATCCCAAAGACCCTTTCATCACCCTCCCCCCACAGGAAATCCAAAAGACCCTTTCATCACTCTCCCCCTCAGGAAATCCCAAAGACCCTTTCATCACCCTCCCAACCACGAAATCCCAAAGACCCTTTCATCACCCTCCCCCCACAGGAAATCCAAAAGACCCTTTCATCACCCTCCCCCCTCAGGAAATCCCAAAGACCCTTTCATCACCCTCCCCCCACAGGAAATCCAAAAGACCCTTTCATCACTCTCCCCCTCAGGAAATCCCAAAGACCCTTTCATCACCCTCCCACCCAGGAAATCCCAAAGACCCTTTCATCACCCACCCCTCCCACGGAATCCCAAAGACCCTTTCATCCCCCTCCCACCCAGGAAATCCCAAAGACCTCTACATCACCCTCCACCCCCACGGAAATCCCAAATTCCCCTTCATCACCCTCCCCCCCAGGAAATCCCAAAGACCCTTTCATCACCCTCCCCCCGCCCCAGGAAATCCCAAAGACACTTCCATCACACTCCCCACCCCAGGAAATCCCAAAGACCCTTTCATCACCCTCCCCCCTCAGGAAATCCCAAAGACCCTTTCATCACCCTCCCCCCCAATAAATTCCAACGACCCTTTCATCACCCTCCCCCCCAGGAAATCCCAAAGTCCCTTTCATCACTCTCCCCTCCAGGAAATCCCAAAGACCCTTTCATCACCCTCCCCCTCAGGAAATCCCAAAGACTCTTTCATCACCCACCCCCCAGGAAATCCCAGAGACCCTTTCATCACCCTGCCCCCAGCAACTCCCAAAGCTCCTTTCATCATGCTCCCACCCAGGACATCCCAAAGACCCCTTCATCACCCTCCCCCCCACGGAAATCCCAAAGTCCCCTTCATCACCCTCTCCCCCAAAGACCCTTTCATCACCCTCCCCCCTCAGGAAATCCCAAAGACCCTTTCATCACCCTCCCCCCAGGAAATTCCAAAGACCCTTCCATCACCCTCCCCTCCCCCGCCCCAGGAAATCCCAAAGACCCTTTCATCACTCTCCCCTCCAGGAAATCCCAAAGACCCTTTCATCACACTCCCACTCAGGAAATCCCAAAGACTCGTTCATCACCCAACGCCTGAGGAAATCCCAAAGACCCCTTCATCAGTCTCCCCCCAGGAAATCCCAAAGACCCTTTATTCACCCTCCCTCTCAGGAAATAACAAAGAC
This sequence comes from Heterodontus francisci, assembly GCF_036365525.1. Lineage (NCBI taxonomy): Eukaryota > Metazoa > Chordata > Chondrichthyes > Heterodontiformes > Heterodontidae > Heterodontus > Heterodontus francisci. The sequence continues at coordinate 8,806,090 of NC_090411.1, read as the reverse complement.
CATTTCATCACCCTCCCCCCACAGGAACTCCAAAAGACACTTTCATCACTCTCCCCCTCAGGAAATCCCAAAGACCCTTTCATCACATCCCACCCAGGAAATCCCAAAGACCCTTTCATCAACCACCCGCCCAGGAAATCCCAAAGACCATTTCTTCACCCTCCCCCCGCCCAGGAAATCCCAAAGACCCTTTCAACAGCCTCCCCCCAGGAAATCCCAAAGACCCTTTCATCAACCTCCCCACCCAGGAAATCCCAAACACCCCTTCATCACCCAACCCCCCCCACCCCCAGGAAATCCCAAAGACCCCTTCATCACCCTGCCCCCCAGGAAATCCCAAAGAACATTTTATCACCCTCCCCCCAGGAAATCCCAAAGACCCATTCATCACCCTCCCACCCACCAGGAAATCCCAAATACCCTTTCATCACCCTCCCCAGCAGGAAATCCCAAAAGACCCTTTCATCACCCACCCCGCCACCAGGAAATCCCAAAGTCCCTTTCATCACTCTCCCCCCCACCCCAGGAAATCCCAAAGACCCTTTCATCACCCACCCCCCCTCATGAAATTCCAAAGACTCTTTCATCACCCTCCCCCTCACCAGGAAATCCCAAAGACCCTTTCATCACCCTCCCCACCACCAGCAAATCCCAAAGACCCTTTCATCGCACTCCCGTCCCCTAGAAAATCCCAAAGACCCTTTCATCACCCACCCCCCCCATGAAATTCCAAAGACTCTTTCATTACACTCCCCCAAGGAAATCCCAAAGACCCTTTCATCACCCTCCCGCCCAGGAGATCCCAAAGACCCTTTCATCACCCTCCCCCTCCCAGGAATTCCCTAAGACCCTTTCATCACCCTCCCCCCCACCAGGAAATCCCAAAGACCCTTTCATCACCCACGCCCCCACCCCTCAGGAAAAATCCAAAGACTCTTTCATCACCCTCCCCTCCCAGGAAATCCAAAAGACGCTTTCATCACCCTCCCCTCCCAGGAAATCCGAACGCCCCCTTCATCACCCACCCCCCAGGAAATCCCAAAGACCCTTTCATCACCCTGCCCCCAGGAGATCCCAAAGAAACTTTTATCAAACTCCCCCCCACCTGGAAATCCCAAAGACCCTTTCATCCCCCACCCCCACCCAGGAAATCCAAAATACGCTTTCATCACCCTCCCCTCCCAGGAAATCCGAACGCCCCCTTCATCACCCACCCCCCAGGAAATCCCAAAGATCCTTTCATCATGCTCCCACCCAGGAAATCCCAAAGACCCCTTCATCACCCTCCCCCCCACAGACATCCCAAAGTCCCTTTCATCACCCTCCCCTCCCAGGAAATCCGAACGCCCCCTTCATCACCCACCCCCCAGGAAATCCCAAAGATCCTTTCATCATGCTCCCACCCAGGAAATCCCAAAGACCCCTTCATCACCCTCCCACCCACAGACATCCCAAAGTCCCCTTCATCACCCTCCCCCCCAGGAAATCCCAAAGACCATTTCATCACCCTCCACACCCCCAGGAAATCCCAAAGAAACTTTCATCACACTCCCCACCCCAGGAAATCCCAAAGACCCTTTCATCACCCTCCCCCCTCAGGAAATCCCATAGACCCTTTCATCACCCTCCCCCCGAGGAAATTCCAAAGACCCTTCCATCACCCGCCCCACCCCCCCACCCCAGGAAATCCCAAAGACCCTTTCAACAGCCTCCCCCCAGGAAATCCCAAAGACCCTTTCATCAACCTCCCCACCCAGGAAATCCCAAACACCCCTTCATCACCCTCCACCACCCCCAGGAAATCCCAAAGACCCCTTCATCACCCTGCCCCCCAGGAAATCCCAAAGAACATTTTATCACCCTCCCCCCAGGAAATCCCAAAGACCCTTGTATCACCCTCCCCCCCACCAGGAAATCCCAAAGACCCTTTCATCACACTCACCCCCACCAGGAATTCCCAAATACCCTTTCAGCACCCTCCCCAGCAGGAAATCCCAAAAGACCCTTTCATCACCCACCCCGCCACCAGGAAATCCCAAAGTCCCTTTCATCACTCTCCCCCTCACCCCAGGAAATCCCAAAGACCCTTTCATCAACCACCACCCCTCATGAAATTCCAAAGACTCTTTCATCACCCTCCCCCTCACCAGGAAATCCCAAAGACCCATTCATCATCCTCCCCCCCAGGAAATCGCAAAGACCCTTTCATCACACTCACCCCCACTAGGAATTCCCAAAGACCCTCTCATCACTCTCCCCACCACCAGCAAATCCCAAAGACCCTTTCATCGCACTCCCGTCCCCTAGAAAATCCCAAAGACCCTTTCATCACTCTCCCCCTTAGGAAATCCCAAAGACCCTTTCATCACCCTCCCCTCCCAGGAAATCCCAAAGACCGTTTCAACACCCTCCCCCCACAGGAAATCCGAAAGACCCCTTCATCACACACCCCCCAGGAAATCCCAAAGACCATTTCATCACACAGCCACCAGAAAATCCCAAAGACCCTTTCATCACCCTCCCACCCAGGAAATCCCAAAGACCTCTTCATCACCCTCCACCCCCACGGAAATCCCAAATTCCCCTTCATCACCCTCCCCCCCAGGAAATCCCAAAGACTCTTTCATCACCCTCCCCCCGCCCCAGGAAATCCCAAAGACACTTTCATCACACTCCCCACCCCAGGAAATCCCAAAGACCCTTTCATCACCCTCCCCCCTCAGGAAATCCCAAAGACCCTTTCATCATCCTCCCCCCAAATAAATTCCAAAGACCCTTTCATCACCCTCCCCCCCAGGAAATCCCAAAGACCCTTTCATCACTCTCCCCCTCAGGAAATCCCAAGGACTCTTTCATCACCCAACGCCGAAGGAAATCCCTAAGATCCCTTCATCATTCTCCCCCCAGGAAATCCCAAAGACCCTTTTTTCACCCTCCCCACCAAGGAAATCCCAAAGCGCCTTTCATCACCCTCCAATCCCAGGAAATCCCAAAGACCCTTCAAACACCCTCCCTCTCAGGAAATCCCAAAGACCATTTCATCACCCTCCCACCCAGGAAATCCCAAAGACCATTTCATCACCCTCCCACCCAGGAAATCCCAAAGACCTCTTCATCACCCTCCCCCCCCACGGAAATCCCAAATTCCCCTTCATCACCCTCCCCCCCAGGAAATCCAAACACCATTTCATCACCCTCCCCCCGCCCCAGGAAATCCCAAAGACACTTTCATCACACGCCCCACACCAGGAAATCCCAAAGACCCTTTCATCACCCTCCCCCCCTCAGGAAATCCCAAAGCCCCTTTCATCACCCTCCCCCCCCCGGGAAATCCCAAAGTCCCTTTCATCACTCTCACCTCCAGGAAATCCCAAAGACCCTTCAATCACCCTCCCTCTCAGGAAATCCCAAAGACCCTTTCATCACCCTCCCCCCCAGGAAATCCCAAAGACCCTTTCATCACCCTCCCCCCACAGGAAATCCAAAAGACCCTTTCATCACTCTCCCCCTCAGGAAATCCCAAAGACCCTTTCATCACCCTCCCACCCAGGAAATCCCAAAGACCCTTTCATCACCCTCCCCTCCCAGGAAATCCCAAAGACCGTTTCAACACCCTCCCCCCAACGGAAATCCGAAAGACCCCTTCATCACACACCCCCCAGGAAATCCCAAAGACCATTTCATCACACTGCCACCAGAAAATCCCAAAGACCCTTTCATCACCCTCCCACCCAGGAAATCCCAAAGACCTCTTCATCACCCTCCACCCCCACGGAAATCCCAAATTCCCCTTCATCACCCTCCCCCCCAGGAAATCCCAAAGACTCTTTCATCACCCTCCCCCCGCCCCAGGAAATCCCAAAGACACTTTCATCACACTCCCCACCCCAGGAAATCCCAAAGACCCTTTCATCACCCTCCCCCCTCAGGAAATCCCAAAGACCCTTTCATCATCCTCCCCCCAAATAAATTCCAAAGACCCTTTCATCACCCTCCCCCCCAGGAAATCCCAAAGACCCTTTCATCACTCTCCCCCTCAGGAAATCCCAAGGACTCTTTCATCACCCAACGCCGAAGGAAATCCCTAAGATCCCTTCATCATTCTCCCCCCAGGAAATCCCAAAGACCCTTTTTTCACCCTCCCCACCAAGGAAATCCCAAAGCGCCTTTCATCACCCTCCAATCCCAGGAAATCCCAAAGACCCTTCAAACACCCTCCCTCTCAGGAAATCCCAAAGACCATTTCATCACCCTCCCACCCAGGAAATCCCAAAGACCATTTCATCACCCTCCCACCCAGGAAATCCCAAAGACCTCTTCATCACCCTCCCCCCCCACGGAAATCCCAAATTCCCCTTCATCACCCTCCCCCCCAGGAAATCCAAACACCATTTCATCACCCTCCCCCCGCCCCAGGAAATCCCAAAGACACTTTCATCACACGCCCCACACCAGGAAATCCCAAAGACCCTTTCATCACCCTCCCCCCCTCAGGAAATCCCAAAGCCCCTTTCATCACCCTCCCCCCCCCGGGAAATCCCAAAGTCCCTTTCATCACTCTCACCTCCAGGACATCCCAAAGACCCTTCAATCACCCTCCCTCTCAGGAAATCCCAAAGACCCTTTCATCACCCTCCCCCCCAGGAAATCCCAAAGACCCTTTCATCACCCTCCCCCCACAGGAAATCCAAAAGACCCTTTCATCACTCTCCCCCTCAGGAAATCCCAAAGACCCTTTCATCACCCTCCCACCCAGGAAATCCCAAAGACCCTTTCATCAACCACTCCTCCTCAGGAAATCCCAAAGACCCTTTCATCACGCTCCCCCCCAATAAATCCCAAAGACCCTTTCTTCACCCTCCCCCCTCAGGATATCCCAAAGACTCTTTCATCACCCTCCCCCCCAATAAATCCCAAAGACCCTTTCATCACCCTCCCCCCTCAGGAAATCCCAAAGACCCTTTCATCACCCTCCCCCCACAGGAAATCCAAAAGACCCTTTCATCACTCTCCCCCTCAGGAAATCCCAAAGACCCTTTCATCACCCTCCCAACCACGAAATCCCAAAGACCCTTTCATCACCCTCCCCCCACAGGAAATCCAAAAGACCCTTTCATCACCCCCCCCCCCTCAGGAAATCCCAAAGACCCTTTCATCACCCTCCCCCCACAGGAAATCCAAAAGACCCTTTCATCACTCTCCCCCTCAGGAAATCCCAAAGACCCTTTCATCACCCTCCCACCCAGGAAATCCCAAAGACCCTTTCATCACCCACCCCTCCCACGGAATCCCAAAGACCCTTTCATCCCCCTCCCACCCAGGAAATCCCAAAGACCTCTTCATCACCCTCCACCCCCACGGAAATCCCAAATTCCCCTTCATCACCCTCCCCCCCAGGAAATCCCAAAGACCCTTTCATCACCCTCCCCCCGCCCCAGGAAATCCCAAAGACACTTCCATCACACTCCCCACCCCAGGAAATCCCAAAGACCCTTTCATCACCCTCCCCCCTCAGGAAATCCCAAAGACCCTTTCATCACCCTCCCCCCCAATAAATTCCAACGACCCTTTCATCACCCTCCCCCCCAGGAAATCCCAAAGTCCCTTTCATCACTCTCCCCTCCAGGAAATCCCAAAGACCCTTTCATCACCCTCCCCCTCAGGAAATCCCAAAGACTCTTTCATCACTCACACCTCCAGGAAATCCCAAAGACCCTTCAATCACCCTCCCTCTCAGGAAATCCCAAAGACCCTTTCATCACCCTCCCCCCCAGGAAATCCCAAAGACCATTTCATCACCCTCCCCCCGAGGAAATCCAAAAGACCCTTTCATCACTCTCCCCCTCAGGAAATCCCTAAGACCCTTTCATCACCCTCCCACCCAGGAAATCCCAAAGACCCTTTCATCACCCACCCCTCCCACGGAATCCCAAAGACCCTTTCATCACCCTCCCACCCAGGAAATCCCAAAGACCTCTTCATCACCCAACCCCCCCCACGGAAATCCCAAATTCCCCTTCATCACCCTCCCCCCCAGGAAATCCCAAAGACCCTTTCATCACTCTCCCCTCCAGGAAATCCCAGAGACCCTTTCATCACCCTCCCCCCTCAGGAAATCCCAAAGACCCCTTCATCACCCTCCCCCCCAAGGAAATCCCAAAGCGCCTTTCATCACCCGCCCCACCCACCCACCCCAGGAAATCCCAAAGACCCTTTCAACAGCCTCCCCCCAGGAAATCCCAAAGACCCTTTCATCAACCTCCCCACCCAGGAAATCCCAAACACCCCTTCATCACCCTCCACCACCCCCAGGAAATCCCAAAGACCCCTTCATCACCCTGCCCCCCAGGAAATCCCAAAGAACATTTTATCACCCTCCCCCCAGGAAATCCCAAAGACCCTTGTATCACCCTCCCCCCCACCAGGAAATCCCAAAGACCCTTTCATCACACTCACCCCCACCAGGAATTCCCAAATACCCTTTCAGCACCCTCCCCAGCAGGAAATCCCAAAAGACCCTTTCATCACCCACCCCGCCACCAGGAAATCCCAAAGTCCCTTTCATCACTCTCCCCCTCACCCCAGGAAATCCCAAAGACCCTTTCATCAACCACCACCCCTCATGAAATTCCAAAGACTCTTTCATCACCCTCCCCCTCACCAGGAAATCCCAAAGACCCATTCATCATCCTCCCCCCCAGGAAATCGCAAAGACCCTTTCATCACACTCACCCCCACTAGGAATTCCCAAAGACCCTCTCATCACTCTCCCCACCACCAGCAAATCCCAAAGACCCTTTCATCGCACTCCCGTCCCCTAGAAAATCCCAAAGACCCTTTCATCACCCTCCCCTCCCAGGAAATCCCAAAGACCGTTTCAACACCCTCCCCCCACAGGAAATCCGAAAGACCCCTTCATCACACACCCCCCAGGAAATCCCAAAGACCATTTCATCACACTGCCACCAGAAAATCCCAAAGACCCTTTCATCACCCTCCCACCCAGGAAATCCCAAAGACCCTTTCATCATCCTCCCCCCAAATAAATTCCAAAGACCCTTTCATCACCCTCCCCCCCAGGAAATCCCAAAGACCCTTTCATCACTCTCCCCCTCAGGAAATCCCAAGGACTCTTTCATCACCCAACGCCGAAGGAAATCCCTAAGATCCCTTCATCATTCTCCCCCCAGGAAATCCCAAAGACCCTTGTTTCACCCTCCCCACCAAGGAAATCCCAAAGCGCCTTTCATCACCCTCCAATCCCAGGAAATCCCAAAGACCCTTCAAACACCCTCCCTCTCAGGAAATCCCAAAGACCCTTTCATCACCCTCCCACCCAGGAAATCCCAAAGACCATTTCATCACCCTCCCACCCAGGAAATCCCAAAGACCTCTTCATCACCCTCCCCCCCCCCACGGAAATCCCAAATTCCCCTTCATCACCCTCCCCCCCAGGAAATCCAAACACCATTTCATCACCCTCCCCCCGCCCCAGGAAATCCCAAAGACACTTTCATCACACGCCCCACACCAGGAAATCCCAAAGACCCTTTCATCACCCTCCCCCCCTCAGGAAATCCCAAAGCCCCTTTCATCACCCTTCCCCCCCCCCGGGAAATCCCAAAGTCCCTTTCATCACTCTCACCTCCAGGAAATCCCAAAGACCCTTCAATCACCCTCCCTCTCAGGAAATCCCAAAGACCCTTTCATCACCCTCCCCCCCAGGAAATCCCAAAGACCCTTTCATCACCCTCCCCCCACAGGAAATCCAAAAGACCCTTTCATCACTCTCCCCCTCAGGAAATCCCAAAGACCCTTTCATCACCCTCCCACCCAGGAAATCCCAAAGACCCTTTCATCAACCACTCCTCCTCAGGAAATCCCAAAGACCCTTTCATCACGCTCCCCCCCAATAAATCCCAAAGACCCTTTCATCACCCTCCCCCCTCAGGATATCCCAAAGACTCTTTCATCACCCTCCCCCCCAATAAATCCCAAAGACCCTTTCATCACCCTCCCCCCTCAGGAAATCCCAAAGACCCTTTCATCACCCTCCCCCCACAGGAAATCCAAAAGACCCTTTCATCACTCTCCCCCTCAGGAAATCCCAAAGACCCTTTCATCACCCTCCCAACCACGAAATCCCAAAGACCCTTTCATCACCCTCCCCCCACAGGAAATCCAAAAGACCCTTTCATCACCCTCCCCCCTCAGGATATCACAAAGACTCTTTCATCACCCTCCCCCCTCAGGAAATCCCAAAGACCCTTTCATCACCCTCCCCCCTCAGGAAATCCCAAAGACCCTTTCATCACCCACCCCTCCCACGGAATCCCAAAGACCCTTTCATCACCCTCCCCCCTCAGGAAATCCCAAAGACCCTTTCATCACCCTCCCCCCTCAGGAAATCCCAAAGACCCTTTCATCACCCTCCCCCTCAGGAAATCCCAACGACTCTTTCATCACCCAACGCCGAAGGAAATCCCAAAGACCATTTCATCACCCTCCCCCCCAAGGAAATCCCAAAGCGCCTTTCATCACCCTCCCGGCCCAGGAAATCCCAAAGACCCTTCAATCACCCTCCCTCTCAGGAAATCCCAAGACCCTTTCATCACCCTCCCCCGCAGGAAATCCCAAAGACCATTTCATCACCCTCCCCCCACAGGAAATCCAAAAGACACTTTCATCACTCTCCCCCTCAGGAAACCCCAAAGACCCTTTCATCACCCACCCCTCCCACGGAATCCCAAAGACCCTTTCATCACGCTCCCGCTCAGGAAATCCCAAAGATCCCTTCATCACCCTCCCCCCCAGGAAATCCCATGGACCCTTTCATCACCCTCCCTGCCCCAGGAAATCCCAAAGACCCCTTCATCACCCTGCCCCCCAGGAAATCCGAAAGACCCCTTCATCACACACCCCCCAGCAAATCCCAAAGACCCTTTCATCACCCTCCCCCCAGGAAATCCCAAAGACCCTTTCATCATCCTCCCCCCAGGAAATCCCAAACACCCTTTCATCACTCTCCCCCTTAGGATATCCCAAAGACCCTGTCATCACCCTCCCCTAACAGGAAATCCCAAAGACCGTTTCAACACCTTCGCCCCCCAGGAAATCCGAAAGACCCCTTCATCACACACCCCCCAGGAAATCCCAAAGACCCTTTTTGCACCCTCCCCACCAAGGAAATCCCAAAGCGCCTTTCATCACCCTCCAATCCCAGGAAATCCCAAAGACCCTTCAAACACCCTCCCTCTCAGGAAATCCCAAAGACCCTTTCATCACCCTCCCACCCAGGAAATCCCAAAGACCATTTCATCACCCTCCCACCCAGGAAATCCCAAAGACCTCTTCATCACCCTCCCCTCCCACGGAAATCCCAAATTCCCCTTCATAACCTTCCCCCCCAGGAAATCCAAACACCATTTCATCACCCTCCCCCCGCCCCAGGAAATCCCAAAGACACTTTCATCACACGCCCCACACCAGGAAATCCCAAAGACCCTTTCATCACCCTCCCCCCCTCAGGAAATCCCAAAGACCATTTCATCACCCTCCCCCCCAATAAATTGCAAAGCCCCTTTCATCACCCTCCCCCCCCCTGGAAAATCCCAAAGTCCCTTTCATCACTCTCACCTCCAGGAAATCCCAAAGACCCTTTCATCACCCTCCCCCCCAGGAAATCCCAAAGACCCTTTCATCACCCTCCCCCCACAGGAAATCCAAAAGACCCTTTCATCACTCTCCCCCTCACGAAATCCCAAAGACCCTTTCATCACCCTCCCACCAAGGAAATCCCAAAGACCCTTTCATCAACCACTCCTCCTCAGGAAATCCCAAAGACCCTTTCATCACGCTCCCCCCCAATAAATCCCAAAGACCCTTTCATCAACCTCCCCCCTCAGGATATCCCAAAGACTCTTTCATCACCCTCCCCCCCAATAAATCCCAAAGACCCTTTCATCACCCTCCCCCCTCAGGAAATCCCAAAGACCCTTTCATCACCCTCCCCCCACAGGAAATCCAAAAGACCCTTTCATTACCCTCCCCCCACAGGAAATCCAAAAGACCCTTTCATCACTCTCCCCCTCAGGAAATCCCAAAGACCCATTCATCACTCTCCCACCCAGGAAATCCCAAAAACCCTTTCATCACCCTCCCACCCAGGAAATCCCAAAGACCTCTTCATCACCCTCCACCCCCACGGAAATCCCAAATTCCCCTTCATCACCCTCCCCCGCAGGAAATCCCAAAGACACTTTCATCACACTCGCCACCCCAGGAAATCCCAAAGGCCCTTTCATCACTCTCCCCTCCAGGAAATCCCAAAGACCCTTTCATCACCCTCCCCCTCAGGAAATCCCAAAGACTCTTTCATCACTCACACCTCCAGGAAATCCCAAAGACCCTTCAATCACCCTCCCTCTCAGGAAATCCCAAAGACCCTTTCATCACCCTCCCCCCCAGGAACTCCCAAAGACCATTTCATCACCCTCCCCCCGAGGAAATCCAAAAGACCCTTTCATCACTCTCCTCCTCAGGAAATCCCACAGACCCTTTCATCACCCTCCCACCCAGGAAATCCCAAAGACCCTTTCATCACCCACCCCTCCCACGGAATCCCAAAGACCCTTTCATCACCCTCCCACCCAGGAAATCCCAAAGACCTCTTCATCACCCTCCCCGCCCCCCACGGAAATCCCAAATTCCCCTTCATCACCCTCCCCCCCAGGAAATCCCAAAGACCCTTTCATCACTCTCCCCTCCAGGAAATCCCAGAGACCCTTTCATCACCCTCCCGCCTCAGGAAATCCCATAGACCCTTTCATCACCCTCCCCCTCAGGAAATCCCAACGACTCTTTCATCACCAACGCCGAAGGAAATCCCTAAGATCCCTTCATCATTCTCCCCCCAGGAAATCCCAGAGACCCTTTTTTCACCCTCCCCCCCAAGGAAATCCCAAAGCGCCTTTCATCACCCTCCCGGCCCAGGAAATCCCAAAGACCCTTCAATCATCCTCCCTCTCAGGAAATCCCAAAGACCCTTTCATCACCCTCCCCCGCAGGAAATCCCAAAGACCATTTCATCACCCTCCCCCCACAGGAAATCCAAAAGACACTTTCATCACTCTCCCCCTCAGGAAATCCCAAAGACCCTTTCATCACCCACCCCTCCCACGGAATCCTAAAGACCCTTTCATCACGCTCCCGCTCAGGAAATCCCAAAGATCCCTTCATCACCCTCCCCCCCAGGAAATCCCATGGACCCTTTCATCACCCTCCCTGCCCCAGGAAATCCCGAAGACCCCTTCATCACCCTGCCCCCCAGGAAATCCGAAAGACCCCTTCATCACACACCCCCCAGCAAATCCCAAAGACCCTTTCATCACCCTCCCCCCAGGAAATCCCAAAGACCCTTTCATCATCCTCCCCCCAGGAAATCCCAAACACCCTTTCATCACTCTCCCCCTTAGGAAATCCCAAAGACCCTTTCATCACCCTCCCCGAACAGGAAATCCCAAAGACCGTTTCAACACCTTCGCCCCCCAGGAAATCCGAAAGACCCCTTCATCACACACCCCCCAGGAAATCCCAAAGACCCTTTCATCACCCTGCCCCCAGAAAATCCCAAAGACCCTTTCATCACCCACCCCTCCCACGGAATCCCAAAGACCCTTTCATCACTCTCCCCCTCAGGAAATCCCAAAGACCCCTTCATCACCCTCCCCCCCAGGAAATCCCATGGACCCTTTCATCACCCTCCCCGCCCCAGGAAATCCCAAAGACCCTTTCAACAGCCTCCCCCCAGGAAATCCCAAAGACCCTTTCATCAACCTCCCCACCCAGGAAATTCCAAACACCCCTTCATCACCCTCCACCACCCCCCAGGAAATCCCAAAGACCCCTTCATCACCCTGCCCCCCAGGAAATCCCAAAGAACATTTTATCACCCTCCCCCCAGGAAATCCCAAAAACCCTTTCATCACCCTCCCCCCCACCAGGAAATCCCAAAGACCCTTTCATCACACTCACCCCCACCAGGAATTCCCAAATACCCTTTCATCACCATCCCCAGCAGGAAATCCCAAAAGACCCTTTCATCACCCACCCCGCCACCAGGAAATCCCAAAGTCCCTTTCATCACTCTCCCCCCCACCCCAGGAAATCCCAAAGACCCTTTCATCACCCACCCCCCCTCATGAAATTCCAAAGACTCTTTCATCACCCTCCCCCTCACCAGGAAATCCCAAAGACCCATTCATCATCCTCCCCCCCAGGAAATCGCAAAGACCCTTTCATCACCCTTCCCCCGCCCCAGGAAATCCCAAAGACACTTTCATCACACTCCCCACCACAGGAAATCCCAAAGACCCTTTCATCACCCTACCCCCACAGAAAATCCCAAAGACCCTTTCATCACCGCCCCCCCCCCCCCCCCCACCGGGAAATCCCAAAGTCCCTTTCATCACCCTCCCCCCCAGGAAATCCCAAAGTCCCTTTCATCACTGTCCCCTCCAGGAAATCCCAAAGACCCTTTCATCACCCTCCCCCTCAGGAAATCCCAAAGACTCTTTCACCACCCAACGCCGAAGGAAATCCCGAAGATCCCTTCATCATTCTCCCCCCAGGAAATCCCAAAGACCCTTTTTTCACCCTCCCCCCCAAGGAAATCCCAAAGCGCCTTTCATCACCCTCCCCGCCCAGGAAATCCTAAAGACCCTTCAATCACCCTCTCTCTCATGAAATCCCAAAGACCCTTTCATCACCCTCCCCCCCAGGAAATCCCAAAGACCATTTCATCACCCTCCCCCCACAGGAAATCCAAAAGACCCTTTCATCACTCTCCCCCTCAGGAAATCCCAAAGACCCTTTCATCACCCTCCCACCCAGGAAATCCCAAAGACCCGTTCATCACCCACCCCTCCCACAGAATCCCAAAGACCCTTTTGTCACTCTCCCCCTCAGGAAATCCCATGGACACTTTCATCACCCTCCCCGCCCCAGGAAATCCCAAAGACCCTTTCAGCAGCCTCCCCCGAGGAAATCCCAAAGACCCTTTCATCAACCTCCTCACCCAGGAAATCGCAAACACCCCTTCATCACCCTCCACCACCCCCCAGGAAATCCCAAAGACCCCTTCATTACCCTGCCCCCCAGGAAATCTCAAAGAACATTTTATCACCCTCCCCCCATGAAATCCCAAAGACCCTTTCATCACCCTCCCCCCCACCAGGAAATCCCAAAGACCCTTTCATCACACTCTCCCCCACCAGGTTTTCCCAAATACGCTTTCATCACCCTCCCCAGCAGGAAATCCCAAAAGACCCTTTCATCACCCTCCCCGCTACCAGGAAATCCCAAAGTCCCTTTCATCACTCTCCCCGCCACCCCAGGAAATCCCAAAGACCCTTTCATCACCCACCCCCCCTCATGAAATTCCAAAGACTCTTTCATCACCCTCCCCCTCACCAGGAAATCCCAAAGACCCTTTCATCACCCTCCCCACCACCAGGAAATCCCAAAGACCCTTTCATCGCACTCCCGCCCCCTAGAAAATCCCAAAGACCCTTTCATCACCCTCCCCCCACATGAAATTCCAAAGACTCTTTCATTACACTCCCCCAAGGAAATCCCAAAGACCCTTTCATCACCCTCCACCCCAGGAGATCCCAAAGACCCTTTCATCACCCTCCCCCTCCCAGGAATTCCCTAAGACCCTTTCATCACCCTCCCCCCCACCAGGAAATCCCAAAGACGCTTTTATCACCCACACCCCCACCCCTCAGGAAAAATCCAAAGACTCTTTCATCACCCTCCCCTCCCAGGAAATCCAAAAGACGCTTTCATCACCCTCCCCTCCCAGGAAATCCTAACGCCCCCTTCATCACCCACCCCCCAGGAAATCCCAAAGACCCTTTCATCACCCTGTCCCCAGGAGATCCCAAAGAACCTTTTATCAAACTCCCCCCCCCTCCACCTGGAAATCCCAAAGACCCTTTATTCACCCTCCCTATCAGGAAATAACAAAGACCATTTCATCACCCTCCCCCCACAGGAACTCCAAATGACCCTTTCATCACTCTCCCCCTCAGGAAATCCCAAAGACCCTTTCATCACCCTCCCACCCAGGAAATCCCAAAGACCCTTTCATCAACCACCCGCCCAGGAAATCCCAAAGACCATTTCATCACCCTCCCCCCACAGGAAATCCAAAAGACCCTTTCATCACTCTCCCCCTCAGGAAACCCCAAAGACCCTTTCATCACCCTCCCCCCGCCCAGGAAATCCCAAAGACCCTTTCATCAACCTCCCCACCCAGGAAATCCCAAACACTCCTTCATCACCCACCACCCCCCCCCCCCAGGAAATCCCAAAGACCCCTTCATCACCCTGCCCCCCAGGAAATCCCAAAGAACATTTTATCACCCTCCCCCCAGGAAATCCCAAAGACCCATTCATCACCCTCCCACCCACCAGGAAATCCCAAAGACCCTTTCATTACACTCACACCCAGCAGGAAATCCCAAAAGACCCTTTTGTCACCATCCCCGCCACCAGGAAATCCCAAAGACCCTTTTATAAAACTCACCCCCCCACCTGGAAATCCCAAAGACCCTTTCATCACCCACCCCCAGCCAGGAAATGCAAAAGACGCTTTTATCACCCTCCCCTCCCAGGAAATCCAAACGCCCCCTTCATCACCCACCCCCCAGGAAATCCCAGAGACCCTTTCATCACCCTGCCCCCAGCAACTCCCAAAGATCCTTTCATCATGCTCCCACCCAGGACATCCCAAAGACCCCTTCATCACCCTCCCCCCCACGGAAATCCCAAAGTCCCCTTCATCACCCTCTCCCCCAAAGACCCTTTCATCACCCTCCCCCCTCAGGAAATCCCAAAGACCCTTTCATCACCCTCCCCCCAGGAAATTCCAAAGACCCTTCCATCACCCTCCCCTCCCCCGCCCCAGGAAATCCCAAAGACCCTTTCATCACTCTCCCCTCCAGGAAATCCCAAAGACCCTTTCATCACACTCCCACTCAGGAAATCCCAAAGACTCGTTCATCACCCAACGCCTGAGGAAATCCCAAAGACCCCTTCATCAGTCTCCCCTCAGGAAATCCCAAAGACCCTTTATTCACCCTCCCTCTCAGGAAATAACAAAGACCATTTCATCACCCTCCCCCCACAGGAACTCCAAAAGACACTTTCATCACTCTCCCCCTCAGGAAATCCCAAAGACCCTTTCATCACCTCCCACCCAGGAAATCCCAAAGACCCTTTCATCAACCACCCGCCCAGGAAATCCCAAAGACCATTTCATCACCCTCCCCCCACAGGAAATCCAAAAGACCCTTTCATCACTCTCCCCCTCAGGAAACCCCAAAGAACCCTTCGTCACCCTCCCCCACAGGAAATCCCAAAGACCCTTTCATCACCCTCCCCCCGCCCAGGAAATCCCAAAGACCCTTTCAACAGCCTCCCCCCAGGAAATCCCAAAGACCCTTTCATCAACCTCCCCACCCAGGAAATCCCAAACACCCCTTCATCACCCACCACCCCCCCCCAGGAAATCCCAAAGACCCCTTCATCACCCTGCCCCCAGGAAATCCCTAAGAACATTTTATCACCCTCCCCCCAGGAAATCCCAAAGACCCCTTCATCACCCTCCCACCCCCCACCCCCCCAGGAGGTCCCAAAGACCCTTTCATCACTGTCCCCCCCAGGAGATCCCAAAGACCCTTTCATCACCCTCCCCCCCACCAGGAAATCCCAAAGACCCTTTCATCACCCACACCCCCACCCCTCAGGAAAAATCCAAAGACTCTTTCATCACCCTCCCCTCCCAGGAAATCCAAAAGACGCTTTCATCACCCTCCCCTCCCAGGAAATCCGAACGCCCCCTTCATCACCCACCCCCCAGGAAATCCCAAAGACCGTTTCATCACCCTGTCCCCAGGAGATCCCAAAGAACCTTTTATCAAACTCCCCCCACACCAGGAAATCCCAAAGACCCTTTCATCGCACTCCCGCCCCATGAAATTCCAAAGACTCTTTCATTACACTCCCCCAAGGAAATCCCAAAGACCCTTTCATCACCCTCCACCCCAGGAGATCCCAAAGACCCTTTCATCACCCTCCCCCTCCCAGGAATTCCCTCAGACCCTTTCATCACCCTCCCCCCCAACAGGAAATCCCAAAGACCCTTTCATCACCCACAACCCCACCCCTCAGGAAAAATCCAAAGACTCTTTCATCACCCTCCCCTCCCAGGAAATCCAAAAGACGCTTTCATCACCCTCCCCTCCCAGGAAATCCGAACGCCCCCTTCATCACCCACCCCCCAGGAAATCCCAAAGACCCTTTCATCACCCTGTCCCCAGGAGATCCCAAAGAACCTTTTATCAAACTACCCCCCCACCTGGAAATCCCAAAGACCCTTTCATCACCCACCCCTCCCAGGAAATCCGAACGCCCCCTTCATCACCCACCCCCCAGGAAATCCAAACGCCCCCTTCATCACCCACTGCCCAGGAAATCCCAGAGACCCTTTCATCACCCTGCCCCCAGCAACTCCCAAAGATCCTTTCATCATGCTCCCACCCAGGAAATCCCAAAGACCCTTTCATCACCCTCCCCCCCACGGAAATCCCAAAGTCCCCTTCATCACCCTCTCCCCCAAAGACCCTTTCTCACCCTCCCCCCCCAGGAAATCCCAAAGACCCTTTCATCACCCTCCCCCCCAGGAAATTCCAAAGACCCTTCCATCACCCTCCCCTCCCCCGCCCCAGGAAATCCCAAAGACCCTTTCATCACCCTCCCCTCCAGGAAATCCCAAAGACCCTTTATTCACCCTCCCTCTCAGGAAATAACAAAGACCCTTTCATCACCCTCCCCCCCAGGAAATCCAAAAGACCATTTCATCACCCTCCCCTCACAGGAAATCCAAAAGACACTTTCATCACTCTCCCCCTCAGGAAATCCCAAAGACCCTTTCATCACCCTCCCACCCAGGAAATCCCAAAGACACTTTCATCACACTCCCCACCCCAGGAAATCCCAAAGACCCTTTCATCACCCTCCCCCTCACGAAATCCCAAAGACCCTTTCATCACCCTCCCCCCCAAGAAATTCCAAAGACCCTTCCATCACCCTCCCCTCCCCCGCCCCAGGAAATCCCAAAGACCTTTTCATCACTCTCCCCTCCAGGAAATCCCAAAGACCCTTTCATCACACTCCCACTCAGGAAATCCCAAAGACTCGTTCATCACCCACCCCCCCAGGAAATCCCAAAGACCATTTCATCACCCTCCCCCCACAGGAAATCCAAAAGACCCTTTCATCACTCTCCCCCTCAGGAAACCCCAAAGAACCCTCCGTCACCCTCCCCCACAGGAAATCCCAAAGACCCTTTCATCACCCTCCTCCCCCCCCAGGAAATCCCAAAGACCCTTTCAACAGCCTCCCCCCAGGAAATCCCAAAGACCCTTTCATCAACCTCCCCACCCAGGAAATCCCAAACAACCCTTCATCACCCACCACCGCCCCCCCAGGAAATCCCAAAGACCCCTTCATCACCCTGCCCCCCAGGAAATCCCAAAGAACCTTTTATCACCCTCCCCCCAGGAAATCCCAAAGACCCATTCATCACCCTCCCACCCACCAGGAAATCCCAAAGACCCTTTCATTACACTTACACCCACCAGAAATTCCCAAATACCCTTTCATCACCCACCCCAGCAGGAAATCCCAAAAGACCCTTTTGTCACCATCCCCGCCACCAGGAAATCCCAAAGACCCAGTCATCACCCACCACGCCCCCATGAAATACCAAAGACTCTTTCATCACCTTCCCCCTTCATGATATTCCAAAGACCCTTTCATCACCCTCCCCACCCCAGGAAATCCCAAAAACCCTTTTATAAAACTCCCCCCCCCCCAACCAGGAAATCCCAAAGACCCTTTCATCACCCACCCCCACCCAGGAAATCCAAAAGACGCTTTCATCACCCTCCCCTCCCAGGAAATCCCAAAGACCCTTTCAACACCCTCCCCCCACAGGAAATCTGAACGACCCCTTCATCACCCACCCCCCAGGAAATCCCAAAGACCCTTTCATCACCCTGCTCCCAGGAAATCCTAAAGACCCTTTCATCACCCTCCCACCCAGGAAATCCCAAAGACCCCTTCATCACCCTTCCACCCCCCACCCCCCCAGGAAATCCCAAAGACACTTTCATCACTGTCCCCCCCAACCCCCAGGAAATCCCAAAGACCCTTTCATCACCCTCCCCCCCAGGAGATCCCAAAGACCCTTTCGTCACCCTCCCCCTCCCAGGAATTCCCTAAGACCCTTTCATCACCCTCCCCCCCACCAGGAAATCCCAAAGACCCTTTCACCACCCACACCCCCACCAGGAAATTCCAAAGACTCTTTCATCACCTTCCCCCTTCATGATATTCCAAAGACTCTTTCATCACCCTCCCCTCCCAGGAAATCCAAAAGACGCTTTCATCACCCTCCCCTCCCAGGAAATCCGAACGCCCCCTTCATCACCCACCCCCCAGGAAATCCCAAAGACCCTTTCATCACCCTGTCCCCAGGAGATCCCAAAGAACCTTTTATCAAACTCCCCCCCCACCTGGAAATCGCAAAGACCCTTTCATCACCCACCCTCACCCAGGAAATCCACAAGACGCTTTCATCACCCTCCCCTCCCAGGAAATCCGAACGCCCCCTTCATCACCCACCCCCCAGGATATCCCAAAGACCCTTTCATCACCCTGCCCCCAGGAAATACCAAAGATCCTTTCATCATGCTCCCACCCAGGAAATCCCAAAAACCCCTTCATCAGCCTCCCCCCGACGGAAATCCCAAAGTCCCCTTCATCACCCTCTCCCCCAAAGACCCTTTCATCACCCTCCACACCCCCAGGAAATCCCAAAGACACTTTCATCACACTCCCCACCCCAGGAAATCCCAAAGACCTTTCATCACCCTCCCCCTCAGGAAATCCCAAAGACCCTTTCATCACCCTCCCCCCCAAGAAATTCCAAAGACCCTTCCATCACCCTCCCCTCCCCCGCCCCAGGAAATCCCAAAGACCTTTTCATCACTCTCCCCTCCAGGAAATCCCAAAGACCCTTTCATCACACTCCCACTCAGGAAATCCCAAAGACTCGTTCATCACCCAACGCCCGAGGAAATCCCAAAGACCCCTTCATCATTCTCCCCCCAGGAAATCCCAAAGACCCTTTATTCACCCTCCCTCTCAGGAAATAACAAAGACCCTTTCATCACCCTCCCCCCCAGGCAATCCAAAAGACCCTTTCTTCACCCTCCCACCCAGGAAATCCCAAAGACCCTTTCATCAACCACCCCCCCAGGAAATCCCAAAGACCATTTCATCACCCTCCCCCCACAGGAAATCCAAAATACCCTTTCATCACTCTCCCCCTCAGGAAACCCCAAAGAACCCTTCGTCACCCTCCCCCACTGGAAATCCCAAAGACCCTTTCATCACCCTCCCCCCCCCAGGAAATCCCAACGACCCTTTCAACAGCCTCCCCCCAGGAAATCCCAAAGACCCTTTCATCAACCTCCCCACCCAGGAAATCCCAAACACCCCTTCATCACCCACCACCTCCCCCAGGAAATCCCAAAGACCCCTTCATCACCCTGCCCCCCAGGAAATCCCAAAGAACCTTTTATCACCCTCCCCCCAGGAAATCCCAAAGACCCATTCATCACCCTCCCACACACCAGGAAATCCCAAAGACCCTTTCATTAAACTCACACCCACCAGGAATTCCCAAATACCCTTTCATCACCCACCCCAGCAGGAAATCCCAAAAGACCCTTTTGTCACCATCCCCGCCACCAGGAAATCCCAAAGTCCCTTTCATCACACTCCCCCCCACCCCAGGAAATCCCAAAGACCCATTCATCACCCACCCCAACCCATGAAATTCCAAAGACTCTTTCATCACCCTCCCCCTCACCAGGAAATCCCAAAGTCCCTTTCATCACACTCCACCCCCCTCAGAAAATCCCAAAGACTCTTTCATCACCTTCCCCCTTCATGATATTCCAAAGACTCTTTCATTACCCTCCCCCAAGGAAATCCCAAAGACCCTTTCATCACCCTTCCCCCCAGGAAATCCCAAAGACCCTTTCATCACACTCCCAACCCCAGGTAATCCCGAAGACCCTTTCATCACCCTCCCACCCCCTCAGGAAAATCCAAAGACTCTTTCATCAACCCCCCCAGGAAATACCAAAGACCCTTTTATAAAACTCCCCCCCCCACCAGGAAATCCCAAAGACCCTTTCATCACCCACCCCCACCCAGGAAATCCAAAAGACGCTTTCATCACCCTCCCCTCCCAGGAAATCCCAAAGACCCTTTCAACACCCTCCCCCCACAGGAAATCTGAACGACCCCTTCATCACCCACCCCCCAGGAAATCCCAAAGACCCTTTCATCACCCTGCTCCCAGGAAATCCTAAAGACCCTTTCATCACCCTCCCACCCAGGAAATCCCAAAGACCCCTTCATCACCCTTCCACCCCCCACCCCCCCAGGAAATCCCAAAGACACTTTCATCACTGTCCCCCCCAACCCCCAGGAAATCCCAAAGACCCTTTCATCACCCTCCCCCCCAGGAGATCCCAAAGACCCTTTCATCACCCTCCCCCTCCCAGGAATTCCCTAAGACCCTTTCATCACCCTCCCCCCCACCAGGAAATCCCAAAACCCTTTCATCACCCACACCCACACCCCTCAGGAAAAATCCAAAGACTCTTTCATCACAATCACCTCCCAGGAAATCCAAAAGACGCTTTCATCACCCTCCCCTCCCAGGAAATCAGAACGCCCCCTTCATCACCCACCCCCCAGGAAATCCCAAAGACCCTTTCATCACCCTGTCCCCAAGAGATCCCAAAGAACCTTTTATCAAACTCCCCCCCCCACCTGGAAATCCCAAAGACCCTTTCATCACCCACCCCCACACAGGAAATCCCAAAGACACTTTCATCACTGTCCCCCCGAATCCCCAGGAAATCCCAAAGACCCTTTCATCACCCTTCCCCTCAGGAAATCCCAAAGACCCTTTCAAAACCCTCACCTCCCTGGAAATCCCGAAGACACTTTCATAACCCTCCCCACCCCAGGAAATCCCAAAGACCCTTTCATCACCTTCCCCCCTCAGGAAATCCCAAAGACCCTTTCATCACCCTCCACCCAGGAAATTCCAAAGACCTTTTCATCACCCTCCCCCACGCCAGGAAGTCCCAAAGACCCCTTCATCATTCTCCCCCGAGGAAATCCCAAAGACCCTTTTCTCACCCTCCCCCGCCAGGAAATCCCAAAGCCCCTTTCATCACCCTGCCCGCCCAGGAAATCCCAAAGACCCCTTCATCATCCTCCCCCAACAGGAAATCCAAAAGACCCTTTCATCACTCTCCCCCTCAGGAAATCCCAAAGACCCTTTCATCAGCCTCCCACCCAGGGAATCCCAAAGACCCTTTCATCACCCACACCTCCCACGGAATCCCAAAGACCCTTTCATCACTCTCCCCCTCAGGAAATCCTAAAGACCCCTTCATCACCCTCCCCCCCAGGAA
The DNA here is from genome assembly GCF_036365525.1 of Heterodontus francisci. Lineage (NCBI taxonomy): Eukaryota > Metazoa > Chordata > Chondrichthyes > Heterodontiformes > Heterodontidae > Heterodontus > Heterodontus francisci. The sequence goes on along the minus strand of NC_090411.1, from coordinate 8,784,458 downwards.
ATCCCAAGGACCCTTTCATCACGCTACCCCGCCCCCACAGGAAATCCCAAGGACCCATTCATCAGCCTCCCCCCCGGAAATCCCAAAGACCCTTTCATCAACCTCCCCACCCAGGAAATCCCAAAGACCCTTTCATCACCCTCCCACCCCCCCCAGCAGGAAATCCCAAAGACACTTTCATCACCCTCCCCCCCACCCACCCCCAGGAAATCCCAATGACCCTTTCATCCCCCTCCCCCTCAGGAAATCCCAAAGACCCTTTCATCACCCTCACCTCACTGGAAATCCCAAAGACCCTTTCCTCACCCTCCCCGTCAGGAAATCCCAAAAACTCTTTCATGACCCTCCCTGCCCAGGAGATCCCAAAGACCATTTCATCATCCTCCCCCCACAGGAAATCCAAAAGACCCTTTCATCACTCTCCCCATCAGGAGATCCCAAAGACCCTTTCATCACCCTCCCACCCAGGGAATCCCAAAGACCCGATCATCACCCACCCCACCCACGGAATCCCAAAGACCCTTCCATCACCCTCCCCTCCCCCGCCCCAGGAAATCCCAAAGACCCTTTCATCACTCTCCCCTCCAGGAAATCCCAAAGACCCTTTATTCACCCTCCCTCTCAGGAAATAACAAAGACCCTTTCATCACCCTCCCCCCCAGGAAATCCAAAAGACCATTTCATCACCCTCCCCAAACAGGAAATCCAAAAGACACTTTCATCACTCTCCCCCTGAGGAAATCCCAAAGACCCTTTCATCACCCTCCCACCCAGGAAATCCCAAAGACCCTTTCATCAACCACCCCCCCAGGAAATCCCAAAGACCATTTCATCACCCTCCCCCCACAGGAAATCCAAAAGACCCTTTCATCACTCTCCCCCTCAGGAAACCCCAAAGTACCCTTCGTCACCCTCCCCCACAGGAAATCCCAAAGACCCTTTCAACAGCCTCCCCCCAGGAAATCCCAAAAACCCTTTCATCAACCTCCCCACCCAGGAAATCCCAAACACCCCTTCATCACCCACCACACCCCCAAGGAAATCCCAAAGACCCCTTCATCACCCTGCCCCCCAGGAAATCCCAAAGAACCTTTTATCACCCTCCCCCCAGGAAATCCCAAAGACCCATTCATCACCCTCCCACCCGCCAGGAAATCCCAAAGACCCTTTCATTACACTCACACCCACCAGGAATTCCCAAATACCCTTTCATCACCCACCCCAGCAGGAAATCCCAAAAGACCCATTTGTCACCATCCCCGCCACCAGGAAATCCCAAAGACCCCTTCATCACCCTCCCCCTCCCAGGAAATCCCAAAGACACTTTCATCACTGTCCCCCTCAACCCCCAGGAAATCCCAAAGACCCTTTCATCACCCTCCCCCCCAGGAGATCCCAAAGACCCTTTCATCACCCTCCCCCTACCAGGAATTCCCTAAGACCCTTTCATCACCCTCCCCCCCACCAGGAAATCCCAAAGACCCTTTCACCACCCACACCCCCACCAGGAAATTCCAAAGACTCTTTCATCACCTTCCCCCTTCATGATATTCCAAAGACTCTTTCATCACCCTCCCCTCCCAGGAAATCCAAAAGACGCTTTCATCACCCTCCCCTCCCAGGAAATACGAACGCCCCCTTCATCACCCACCCCCCAGGAAATCCCAAAGACCCTTTCATCACCCTGTCCCCAGGAGATCCCAAAGAACCTTTTATCAAACTCCACCCCCCCACCTGGAAATCCCAAAGACCCTTTCATCACCCACCCCCACCCAGGAAATCCACAAGACGCTTTCATCACCCTCCCCTCCCAGGAAATCCGAACGCCCCCTTCATCACCCACCCCCCAGGATATCCCAAAGACCCTTTCATCACCCTGCCCCCAGGAAATACCAAAGATCCTTTCATCATGCTCCCACCCAGGAAATCCCAAAAACCCCTTCATCAGCCTCCCCGCCACGGAAATCCCAAAGTCCCCTTCATCACCCTCTCCCCCAAAGACCCTTTCATCACCCTCCACACCCCCAGGAAATCCCAAAGACACTTTCATCACACTCCCCACCCCAGGAAATCCCAAAGACCCTTTCATCACCCTCCTCCTCAGGAAATCCCAAAGACCCTTTCATCACCCTCCCCCCCAAGAAATTCCAAAGACCCTTCCGTCACCCTCCCCTCCCCCGCCCCAGGAAATCCCAAAGACCTTTTCATCACTCTCCCCTCCAGGAAATCCCAAAGACCCTTTCATCACACTCCCACTCAGGAAATCCCAAAGACTCGTTCATCACCCAACGCCCGAGGAAACCCCAAAGACCCCTTCATCATTCTCCCTCCAGGAATTCCCAAAGACCCTTTATTCACCCTCCCTCTCAGGAAATAACAAAGAATCTTTCATCACCCTCCCCCCCAGGAAATCCAAAAGACCCTTTCATCACTCTCCCCCTCAGGAAATCCCAAAGACCCTTTCTCCACCCTCCCACTCAGGAAATCCCAAAGACCCTTTCATCATCCACCCCCCCCAGGAAATCCCAAAGACCATTTCATCACCCTCCCCCCGAGGAAATCCAAAAGACCCTTTCATCACTCTCCCCCTCAGGAAACCCCAAAGAACCCTTCGTCACCCTCCCCCACTGGAAATCCCAAAGACCCTTTCATCACCCTACCCCCCCCAGGAAATCCCAAAAGACACTTTCATCACACTCCCCACCCCAGGAAATCCCAAAGACCCTTTCATCACCCTCCCGCTCAGGAAATCCCAAAGACCCTTTCATCACCCTCCCCCCCAAGAAATTCCAAAGACCCTTCCGTCACCCTCCCCTCCCCCGCCCCAGGAAATCCCAAAGACCTTTTCATCACTCTCCCCTCCAGGAAATCCCAAAGACCCTTTCATCACACTCCCACTCAGGAAATCCCAAAGACTCGTTCATCACCCAACGCCCGAGGAAACCCCAAAGACCCCTTCATCATTCTCCCCCCAGGAATTCCCAAAGACCCTTTATTCACCCTCCCTCTCAGGAAATAACAAAGAATCTTTCATCACCCTCCCCCCCAGGAAATCCAAAAGACCCTTTCATCACTCTCCCCCTCAGGAAATCCCAAAGACCCTTTCTCCACCCTCCCACTCAGGAAATCCCAAAGACCCTTTCATCAACCACCCCCCCCAGGAAATCCCAAAGACCATTTCATCACCCTCCCCCCGAGGAAATCCAAAAGACCCTTTCATCACTCTCCCCCTCAGGAAACCCCAAAGAACCCTTCGTCACCCTCCCCCACTGGAAATCCCAAAGACCCTTTCATCACCCTACCCCCCCCAGGAAATCCCAACGACCCTTTCAACAGCCTCCCCCCAGGAAATCCCAAATACCCTTTCATCAACCTCCCCACCCAGGAAATCCCAAACACCCCTTCATCACCCACCACCTCCCCCAGGAAATCCAAAAGACCCCTTCATCACCCTGCCCCCCAGGAAACCCCAAAGACCCCTTCATCATTCTCCCCCCAGGAATTCCCAAAGACCCTTTATTCACCCTCCCTCTCAGGAAATAACAAAGAATCTTTCATCACCCTCCCCCCCAGGAAATCCAAAAGACCCTTTCATCACTCTCCCCCTCAGGAAATCCCAAAGACCCTTTCTCCACCCTCCCACTCAGGAAATCCCAAAGACCCTTTCATCAACCACCCCCCCCAGGAAATCCCAAAGACCATTTCATCACCCTCCCCCCGAGGAAATCCAAAAGACCCTTTCATCACTCTCCCCCTCAGGAAACCCCAAAGAACCCTTCGTCACCCTCCCCCACTGGAAATCCCAAAGACCCTTTCATCACCCTACCCCCCCCAGGAAATCCCAACGACCCTTTCAACAGCCTCCCCCCAGGAAATCCCAAATACCCTTTCATCAACCTCCCCACCCAGGAAATCCCAAACACCCCTTCATCACCCACCACCTCCCCCAGGAAATCCAAAAGACCCCTTCATCACCCTGCCCCCCAGGAAATCCCAAAGAACCTTTTATCATCCTCCCCCCAGGAAATCCCAAAGACCCATTCATCACCCTCCCACCCACCAGGAAATCCCAAAGACCCTTTCATTAAACTCACACCCACCAGGAATTCCCAAATACCCTTTCATCACCCACCCCAGCAGGAAATCCCAAAAGACCCTTTTGTCACCATCCCCGCCACCAGGAAATCCCAAAGACCATTTCATCACCCTCCCCCCACAGGAAATCCAAAATACCCTTTCATCACTCTCCCCCTCAGGAAACCCCAAAGAACCCTTCGTCACCCTCCCCCACTGGAAATCCCAAAGACCCTTTCATCACCCTCCCCCCCCCAGGAAATCCCAACGACCCTTTCAACAGCCTCCCCCCAGGAAATCCCAAATACCCTTTCATCAACCTCCCCACCCAGGAAATCCCAAACACCCCTTCATCACCCACCACCTCCCCCAGGAAATCCCAAAGACCCCTTCATCACCCTGCCCCCCAGGAAATCCCAAAGAACCTTTTATCACCCTCCCCCCAGGAAATCCCAAAGACCCATTCATCACCCTCCCACCCACCAGGAAATCCCAAAGACCCTTTCATTAAACTCACACCCACCAGGAATTCCCAAATACCCTTTCATCACCCACCCCAGCAGGAAATCCCAAAAGACCCTTTTGTCACCATCCCCGCCACCAGGAAATCCCAAAGTCCCTTTCATCACACTCCCCCCCACCCCAGGAAATCCCAAAGACCCATTCATCACCCACCCCAACCCATGAAATTCCAAAGACTCTTTCATCACCCTCCCCCTCACCAGGAAATCCCAAAGTCCCTTTCATCACACTCCACCCCCCTCAGAAAATCCCAAAGACTCTTTCATCACCTTCCCCCTTCATGATATTCCAAAGACTCTTTCATTACCCTCCCCTCCCAGGAAATCCCAAAGACCCTTTCAACACCCTCCCCCCACAGGAAATCTGAACGACCCCTTCATCACCCACCCCCCAGGAAATCCCAAAGACCCTTTCATCACCCTGCTCCCAGGAAATCCTAAAGACCCTTTCATCACCCTCCCACCCAGGAAATCCCAAAGACCCCTTCATCACCCTCCCCCCCAGGAGATCCCAAAGACCCTTTCATCACCCTCCCCCTCCCAGGAAATCCCAAAGACCCCTTCATCACTCTCCCCCTCTGGAAATCCCAAAGACCCTTTCATCACCCTCCCACCCAAGAAATCCCAAAGACACTTTCATCACTCTCCCCCTCAGGAAATCCCAAAGACCCTTTCATCACCCACCCCTCCCACGGAATCCCGAAGACCCTTTCATCACTCTCCCCCTCAGGAAATCCCAAAGACCCCTTCATCACCCTCCCCCCCAGGAAATCCCAAGGACCCTTTCATCACGCTACCACCACCCCCAGGAAATCCTAAAGACCCATTCATCAGCCTCCCCCCAGGAAATCCCAAAGACCCTTTCATCAACCTCCCCACCCAGGAAATCCCAAAGACCCTTTCATCACCCTCCCACCGCACGCCCCTGGAAATCCCAAAGACACTTTCATCACCCTCGCCCCCCATGTAATTCCAAAAACTCTTTCATTACCCTCCCCCAAGGAAATCCCAAAGACCGCTTCATCACCCACCCCTCCCACGGAATCCCAAAGACCCTTTCATCACTCTCCCCCCCAGAAAATCCCAAAGAACATTTCATCATCCTCCCCCCAGGAAATCCCAAAGACCCTTTCATCACTCTCCCCCTTAGGAAATCCCAAAGACCCTTTCATCACCCTCCACACCCAGGAAATCCCAAAGACCCTTTCATCACCCTCCCACCCAGGAAATCCCAAAGACCCTTTCATCACCCTACCCCCACAGGAAATCCCAAAGACCCTTTCATCACTGTCCGCCTCAGGAAATCCCAAAGACCCTTTCATCACCCTCCCCTCCCAGGAAATCCCAAAGACCCTTTCAACACCCTCCCCCCCCAGGAAATCCGAAAGACCCCTTCATCACCCACCACCCCAGAAAATCCCAAAGAACCTTTCATCACCCTCCCCCTCCAGGAAATCCCAAAGCCCCTTCATCACCCTCCCCCCCAGGAAATCCCAAAGACCCTTTCATCACCCTCCCCCTCAGGAAATCCCAAAGACCCTTTCATCACCCTCCCCTCCAAGGTATTCCCAAAGACCCTTTCATCACCTTACCCTCCAGCAGAATCCCAAAGAACCTTTCATCACCCTCCCCTCCCAGGAAATCCCAAAGACCCTTTCAACACCCTCCCCCCCACAGGAAATCAGAAAGACCCCTTCATCACACACCGCCCCCGAGGAAATCCCAAAGACCCTTTCAACACCCTCCCCCCCCAGGAAATCCAAAAGACCCCTTCATCAACCTCGCCCCCCCGGGAATCCCAAAGTCCCCTTCATCACCCTCCCCCCCCAGGAAATCCCAAAGACACATTCATCAAACTCCCCACCCCAGGAAATCCCAAAGACCCTTTCATCACCCTCCCCCCTCAGGAAATCCCAAAGACCCTTTCATCACCCTCCCGCCAGGAAATTCCAAAGACCCTTTCATCACCCTCCCCCACTCCAGGAAATCCCAAAGACCCTTTCATCACTCTCCCCTCCAGGAAATCCCAAAGACCCTTTCATCACCCTCCCCCTCAGGAAATCCCAAAGACCCTTTCATCACCCAAACACCGAGGAAATCCCAAATACCCCTTCATCATCCTCCCCCCAGGAAATCCCAAAGTCCCCTTCATCACCCTCCCCCCCCAGGAAATCCCAAAGACACATTCATCACACTCCCCACCCCAGGAAATCCCAAAGACCCTTTCATCACCCTCCCCCCTCAGGAAATCCCAAAGACCCTTTCATCACCCTCCCCCCAGGAAATTCCAAAGACCCTTTCATCACCCTCCCCCACTCCAGGAAATCCCAAAGACCCTTTCATCACTCTCCCCTCCAGGAAATCCCAAAGACCCTTTCATCACCCTCCCCCTCAGGAAATCCCAAAGACCCTTTCATCACCCAAACACCGAGGAAATCCCAAATACCCCTTCACCATCCTCCCCCCAGGAAATCCCAAAGACCCTTTCATCACCCTCCGCCCACAGGAAATCCCAAAGACCCTTTCATCACTGTCCCCCCCAGGAAATCCCAAAGAACCTTTCATCACCCTGCCCCCAGAAAATCCCAAAGACCCCTTCATCACCCTCCCACCCAGGAAATCCCAAAGACCCCTTCATCACCCTCCCCCCTCACGGAAATCCCAAATTCCCCTTCATCACCCTCCCCCCCAGGAAATCCCAAAGACCCTTTCATCACCCTCCCCCCCCCCAGGAAATCCCAAAGACACTTTCATCACACTACCCACCCCAGGAAATCCCAAAGACCCTTTCATCACCCTCCCCCCTCAGCAAATCCCAAAGTCCCTTTCATCACTCTCCCCATCAGGAAATCCCAAAGACCCTTTGATCACCCTCCCACTCAGGAAATCCCAAAGACTCTTTCATCACCCAACGCCGAAGGAAATCCCTAAGATCCCTTCATCATTCTCCCCCAAGGAAATCCCAAAGATCCTTTTTTCACCCTCCCCTCCAAGGAAATCCCAAAGACCCTTTCATCACCCTCCCCGCCCAGGAAATCCCAAAGACCCTTCAATCACCCTCCCTCTCAGGAAATCCCAAAGACCCTTTCATTACCCTCCCCCCCAGGAAATCCCAAAGACCCTTTCATTACCCTCCCCCCACAGGAAATCCAAAAGACCCTTTCATCACTCTCCCCCTCAGGAAATCCCAAAGACACTTTCATCGCCCTCCCACCCAGGAAATCCCAAAGACCCTTTCATCACGCACCCCTCCTCAGGAAATCCCAAAGACCCTTTCATCACCCTCCCCCCCAATAAATCCCAAAGACCCTTTCATCACCCTCCCCACCAGGAAATCCCAAAGTCCCTTTCATCACTCTCCCCTCCAGGAAATCCCAAAGACCCTTTCATCACTCTCCCCCTCAGGAAATCCCAAAGACCCCTTCGTCACCCTCCCCCCCAGGAAATCCCATGGACCCTTTCATCACGCTCCCCGCCCCAGGAAATCCCAAAGACCCTTTCAACAGCCTCCCCCCAGGAAATCCCAAACACCCCTTCATCACCCTCCACCCCTCCCCCCCAGGAAATCCCAAAGACCCCTTCATCACCCTGCCCCCCAGGAAATCCCAAAGACCCCTTCATCACACACCCCCCAGGAAATCCCAAAGACCCTTTCATCACCCTCCCCCCAGGAAATCCCAAGGACCCTTTCATCATCCTACCCCCAAGAAATCCCAAAGACCCTTTCATCACTCTCCCCCTTAGGAAATCCCAAAGACCCTTTCATCACCCTCCCCACCCAGGAAATCCCAAAGACTCTTTCAACAACCTCCCCCCCCAGGAAATCCGAAAGACCCCTTCATCACACACCCCCCAGGAAATCCCAAAGACCCTTTCATCACCCTCCCCCCAGGAAATCCCAAAGACCCTTTCATCACTCTCCCCCTTAGGAAATCCCAAAGACCCTATCATCACCCTCCCCTCCCAGGAAATCCCAAAAACCGTTTCAACACCCTCCCCCCCCAGGAAATCCGAAAGACCCCTTCATCACACACCCCCCAGGAAATCCCAAAGACCCTTTCATCACCCTGCCACCAGAAAATCCCAAAGAACCTTTGATCACCCTCCCACCCAGGAAATCCCAAAGACCTCTTCATCACCCTCCACCCCCACGGAAATCCCAAATTCCCCTTCATCACCCTGCCCCCGGAAAATCCCAAAGACCCCTTCATCACCCTCCCACCCAGGAAATCCCAAAGACCCCTTCATCACCCTCCCCCCCCACGGAAATCCCAAATTCCCCTTCATCACACTGCCCCCAGAAAATCCCAAAGACCCCTTCATCACCCTCCCACCCAGGAAATCCCAAAGACCCTTTCATCACCCTCCCCCCCCCCCCCAGGAAATCCCAAAGACACTTTCATCACACTACCCACCCCAGGAAATCCCAAAGACCCTTTCATCACCCTCCCCCCTCAGGAAATCCCAAAGTCCCTTTCATCACTCTCCCCTGCAGGAAATCCCAAAGACCCTTTCATCACCCTCCCCCCCCGGAAATCCCAAAGACCCTTTCATCACCCTCCGCCCACAGGAAATCCCAAAGACCCTTTCATCACTGTCCCCCTCAAGAAATCCCAAAGACCCTTTCATCACCATCCCACCCAGGAAATCCCAAAGACCCTTTCATCACCCTCCCCCCCCCCCCAGGAAATCCCAAAGACACTTTCATCACACTACCCACCCCAGGAAATCCCAAAGACCCTTTCATCACCCTCCCCCCTCAGGAAATCCCAAAGTCCCTTTCATCACTCTCCCCTGCAGGAAATCCCAAAGACCCTTTCATCACCCTCCCCCCCCGGAAATCCCAAAGACCCTTTCATCACCCTCCGCCCACAGGAAATCCCAAAGACCCTTTCATCACTGTCCCCCTCAAGAAATCCCAAAGACCCTTTCATCACCATCCCACCCAGGAAATCCCAAAGACCCTTTCATCACCCACCCCCTCAGGAATTCCCAAAGACCCTTTCATCACCCTCCCCTCCCAGGAAATCCCAAAGACCCTTTCATCACCCTCCGCCCACAGGAAATCCCAAAGACCCTTTCATCACTGACCCCCTCAAGAAATCCCAAAGACCCTTTCATCACCATCCCTCCCAGGAAATCCCAAAGACCCTTTCATCACCCACACCCTCAGGAATTCCCAAAGACCCTTTCATCACCCTCCCCTCCCAGGAAATCTCAAATACCCTTTCATCACCACCCCCTCCAGGAAATCCCAAAGACCCATTAATCACCCTCCCTCTCAGGAAATCCCAAAGACCTTTTCATCAACCTATCCCCACAGGAAATCCCAAAGACCCATTCATCACTGTCCGCCTCAGCAAATCCCAAAGACCCTTTCATCACCCTACCACCCAGGAAATCCCAAAGACCCTTTCATCACCCTACCCCCACAGGAAATCCCAAAGACCCTTTCATCACTGTCCACCTCAGGAAATCCCAAAGACCCTTTCATCACCCTCCCCTCCCAGGAAATCCCAAAGACCCTTTCAACACCCTCCGCCCCCAGGAAATCCGAAAGACCCCTTCATCACCCACCACCCCAAGAAATCCCAAAGAACCTTTCATCACCCTCCCCCCCAGGAAATCCCAAAGCCCCTTCATCACCCTCCCCCTCAGGAAATCCCAAAGACCCTTTCATCACCCTCCCCTCCCAGGTAATCCCAAATACCCTTTCATCACCTTACCCTCCAACAGAATCCCAAAGAACCTTTCATCACCCTCCCCCCCCCAGGAAATCCCAAAGACCGTTTCAACACCCTCCCCCCCCCCCAGGAAATCCGAAAGACCCCTTCATCACACACCCCCCAGGAAATCCCGAAGACCCTTTCATCACCGTGCCCCCAGAAAATCCCAAAGACCCTTTCATCACCCTCCCACCCAGGAAATCCCAAAGACCCCTTCATCACCCTTCACCACCCCCCCAGGAAATCCCAAGGAACCCTTCATCACCCTGCCCCCCAGGAAATCCGAAAGACCCCTTCATCACACACCCCCCAGGAAATCCCAAAGACCATTTCATCACCCTCCCCACAGAAAATCCCAAAGAACTTTTCATCATCCTCCCCCCAGGAAATCCCAAAGACCCTTTCATCACTCTCCCCCTTAGGAAATCCCAAAGACCCTTTCATCACCCTCCACACCCAGGAAATCCCAAAGACCCTTTCATCACCCTCCCACCCAGGAAATCCCAAAGACCCTTTCATCACCCTACCCCCACAGGAAATCCCAAAGACCCTTTCATCACTGTCCGCCTCAGGAAATCCCAAAGACCCTTTCATCACCCTCCCCTCCCAGGAAATCCCAAAGACCCTTTCAACACCCTCCCCCCCCCAGGAAATCCGAAAGACCCCTTCATCACCCACCACCCCAGAAAATCCCAAAGAACCTTTCATCACCCTCCCCCTCCAGGAAATCCCAAAGCCCCTTCATCACCCTCCCCCCCAGGAAATCCCAAAGACCCTTTCATCACCCTCCCCCTCAGGAAATCCCAAAGACCCTTTCATCACCCTCCCCTCCAAGGTAATCCCAAAGACCCTTTCATCACCTTACCCTCCAGCAGAATCCCAAAGAACCTTTCATCATCCTCCCCTCCCAGGAAATCCCAAAGACCCTTTCAACACACTCCCCCCCACAGGAAATCAGAAAGACCCCTTCATCACACACCGCCCCCGAGGAAATCCCAAAGACCCTTTCAACACCCTCCCCCCCCAGGAAATCCAAAAGACCCCTTCATCAACCTCGCCCCCCCGGGAATCCCAAAGTCCCCTTCATCACCCTCCCCCCCCAGGAAATCCCAAAGACACATTCATCAAACTCCCCACCCCAGGAAATCCCAAAGACCCTTTCATCACCCTCCCCCCTCAGGAAATCCCAAAGACCCTTTCATCACCCTCCCGCCAGGAAATTCCAAAGACCCTTTCATCACCCTCCCCCACTCCAGGAAATCCCAAAGACCCTTTCATCACTCTCCCCTCCAGGAAATCCCAAAGTCCCCTTCATCACCCTCCCCCCCCAGGAAATCCCAAAGACACATTCATCAAACTCCCCACCCCAGGAAATCCCAAAGACCCTTTCATCACCCTCCCCCCTCAGGAAATCCCAAAGACCCTTTCATCACCCTCCCGCCAGGAAATTCCAAAGACCCTTTCATCACCCTCCCCCACTCCAGGAAATCCCAAAGAACCTTTCATCACCCTGCCCCCAGAAAATCCCAAAGACCCCTTCATCACCCTCCCACCCAGGAAATCCCAAAGACCCCTTCATCACCCTCCCCCCTCACGGAAATCCCAAATTCCCCTTCATCACCCTCCCCCCCAGGAAATCCCAAAGACCCTTTCATCACCCTCCCCCCCCCAGGAAATCCCAAAGACACTTTCATCACACTACCCACCCCAGGAAATCCCAAAGACCCTTTCATCACCCTCCCCCCTCAGCAAATCCCAAAGTCCCTTTCATCACTCTCCCCATCAGGAAATCCCAAAGACCCTTTGATCACCCTCCCACTCAGGAAATCCCAAAGACTCTTTCATCACCCAACGCCGAAGGAAATCCCTAAGATCCCTTCATCATTCTCCCCCAAGGAAATCCCAAAGATCCTTTTTTCACCCTCCCCTCCAAGGAAATCCCAAAGACCCTTTCATCACCCTCCCCGCCCAGGAAATCCCAAAGACCCTTCAATCACCCTCCCTCTCAGGAAATCCCAAAGACCCTTTCATTACCCTCCCCCCCAGGAAATCCCAAAGACCCTTTCATTACCCTCCCCCCACAGGAAATCCAAAAGACCCTTTCATCACTCTCCCCCTCAGGAAATCCCAAAGACACTTTCATCGCCCTCCCACCCAGGAAATCCCAAAGACCCTTTCATCACGCACCCCTCCTCAGGAAATCCCAAAGACCCTTTCATCACCCTCCCCCCCAATAAATCCCAAAGACCCTTTCATCACCCTCCCCCCTCAGGAAATCCCAAACACCCTTTCATCACCCTCCCCCCCAATAAATTCCAATGACCCTTTCATCACCCTCCCCACCAGGAAATCCCAAAGTCCCTTTCATCACTCTCCCCTCCAGGAAATCCCAAAGACCCTTTCATCACTCTCCCCCTCAGGAAATCCCAAAGACCCCTTCGTCACCCTCCCCCCCAGGAAATCCCATGGACCCTTTCATCACGCTCCCCGCCCCAGGAAATCCCAAAGACCCTTTCAACAGCCTCCCCCCAGGAAATCCCAAACACCCCTTCATCACCCTCCACCCCTCCCCCCCAGGAAATCCCAAAGACCCCTTCATCACCCTGCCCCCCAGGAAATCCCAAAGACCCCTTCATCACACACCCCCCAGGAAATCCCAAAGACCCTTTCATCACCCTCCCCCCAGGAAATCCCAAGGACCCTTTCATCATCCTACCCCCAAGAAATCCCAAAGACCCTTTCATCACTCTCCCCCTTAGGAAATCCCAAAGACCCTTTCATCACCCTCCCCACCCAGGAAATCCCAAAGACTCTTTCAACAACCTCCCCCCCCAGGAAATCCGAAAGACCCCTTCATCACACACCCCCCAGGAAATCCCAAAGACCCTTTCATCACCCTCCCCCCAGGAAATCCCAAAGACCCTTTCATCACTCTCCCCCTTAGGAAATCCCAAAGACCCTATCATCACCCTCCCCTCCCAGGAAATCCCAAAAACCGTTTCAACACCCTCCCCCCCCAGGAAATCCGAAAGACCCCTTCATCACACACCCCCCAGGAAATCCCAAAGACCCTTTCATCACCCTGCCACCAGAAAATCCCAAAGAACCTTTGATCACCCTCCCACCCAGGAAATCCCAAAGACCTCTTCATCACCCTCCACCCCCACGGAAATCCCAAATTCCCCTTCATCACCCTGCCCCCAGAAAATCCCAAAGACCCCTTCATCACCCTCCCACCCAGGAAATCCCAAAGACCCCTTCATCACCCTCCCCCCCCACGGAAATCCCAAATTCCCCTTCATCACCCTGCCCCCAGAAAATCCCAAAGACCCCTTCATCACCCTCCCACCCAGGAAATCCCAAAGACCCTTTCATCACCCTCCCCCCCCCCCCAGGAAATCCCAAAGACACTTTCATCACACTACCCACCCCAGGAAATCCCAAAGACCCTTTCATCACCCTCCCCCCTCAGGAAATCCCAAAGTCCCTTTCATCACTCTCCCCTGCAGGAAATCCCAAAGACCCTTTCATCACCCTCCCCCCCCGGAAATCCCAAAGACCCTTTCATCACCCTCCGCCCACAGGAAATCCCAAAGACCCTTTCATCACTGTCCCCCTCAAGAAATCCCAAAGACCCTTTCATCACCATCCCACCCAGGAAATCCCAAAGACCCTTTCATCACCCACCCCCTCAGGAATTCCCAAAGACCCTTTCATCACCCTCCCCTCCCAGGAAATCCCAAAGACCCTTTCATCACCCTCCGCCCACAGGAAATCCCAAAGACCCTTTCATCACTGACCCCCTCAAGAAATCCCAAATACCCTTTCATCACCATCCCTCCCAGGAAATCCCAAAGACCCTTTCATCACCCACACCCTCAGGAATTCCCAAAGACCCTTTCATCACCCTCCCCTCCCAGGAAATCTCAAATACCCTTTCATCACCACCCCCTCCAGGAAATCCCAAAGACCCATTAATCACCCTCCCTCTCAGGAAATCCCAAAGACCTTTTCATCAACCTATCCCCACAGGAAATCCCAAAGACCCATTCATCACTGTCCGCCTCAGCAAATCCCAAAGACCCTTTCATCACCCTACCACCCAGGAAATCCCAAAGACCCTTTCATCACCCTACCCCCACAGGAAATCCCAAAGACCCTTTCATCACTGTCCACCTCAGGAAATCCCAAAGACCCTTTCATCACCCTCCCCTCCCAGGAAATCCCAAAGACCCTTTCAACACCCTCCGCCCCCAGGAAATCCGAAAGACCCCTTCATCACCCACCACCCCAAGAAATCCCAAAGAACCTTTCATCACCCTCCCCCCCAGGAAATCCCAAAGCCCCTTCATCACCCTCCCCCTCAGGAAATCCCAAAGACCCTTTCATCACCCTCCCCTCCCAGGTAATCCCAAATACCCTTTCATCACCTTACCCTCCAACAGAATCCCAAAGAACCTTTCATCACCCTCCCCCCCCCAGGAAATCCCAAAGACCGTTTCAACACCCTCCCCCCCCCCCAGGAAATCCGAAAGACCCCTTCATCACACACCCCCCAGGAAATCCCGAAGACCCTTTCATCACCGTGCCCCCAGAAAATCCCAAAGACCCTTTCATCACCCTCCCACCCAGGAAATCCCAAAGACCCCTTCATCACCCTTCACCACCCCCCCAGGAAATCCCAAGGAACCCTTCATCACCCTGCCCCCCAGGAAATCCGAAAGACCCCTTCATCACACACCCCCCAGGAAATCCCAAAGACCATTTCATCACCCTCCCCACAGAAAATCCCAAAGAACTTTTCATCATCCTCCCCCCAGGAAATCCCAAAGACCCTTTCATCACTCTCCCCCTTAGGAAATCCCAAAGACCCTTTCATCACCCTCCACACCCAGGAAATCCCAAAGACCCTTTCATCACCCTCCCACCCAGGAAATCCCAAAGACCCTTTCATCACCCTACCCCCACAGGAAATCCCAAAGACCCTTTCATCACTGTCCGCCTCAGGAAATCCCAAAGACCCTTTCATCACCCTCCCCTCCCAGGAAATCCCAAAGACCCTTTCAACACCCTCCCCCCCCCAGGAAATCCGAAAGACCCCTTCATCACCCACCACCCCAGAAAATCCCAAAGAACCTTTCATCACCCTCCCCCTCCAGGAAATCCCAAAGCCCCTTCATCACCCTCCCCCCCAGGAAATCCCAAAGACCCTTTCATCACCCTCCCCCTCAGGAAATCCCAAAGACCCTTTCATCACCATCCCACCCAGGAAATCCCAAAGACCCTTTCATCACCCACCCCCTCAGGAATTCCCAAAGACCCTTTCATCACCCTCCCCTCCCAGGAAATCCCAAAGACCCTTTCATCACCCTCCGCCCACAGGAAATCCCAAAGACCCTTTCATCACTGACCCCCTCAAGAAATCCCAAATACCCTTTCATCACCATCCCTCCCAGGAAATCCCAAAGACCCTTTCATCACCCACACCCTCAGGAATTCCCAAAGACCCTTTCATCACCCTCCCCTCCCAGGAAATCTCAAATACCCTTTCATCACCACCCCCTCCAGGAAATCCCAAAGACCCATTAATCACCCTCCCTCTCAGGAAATCCCAAAGACCTTTTCATCAACCTATCCCCACAGGAAATCCCAAAGACCCATTCATCACTGTCCGCCTCAGCAAATCCCAAAGACCCTTTCATCACCCTACCACCCAGGAAATCCCAAAGACCCTTTCATCACCCTACCCCCACAGGAAATCCCAAAGACCCTTTCATCACTGTCCACCTCAGGAAATCCCAAAGACCCTTTCATCACCCTCCCCTCCCAGGAAATCCCAAAGACCCTTTCAACACCCTCCGCCCCCAGGAAATCCGAAAGACCCCTTCATCACCCACCACCCCAAGAAATCCCAAAGAACCTTTCATCACCCTCCCCCCCAGGAAATCCCAAAGCCCCTTCATCACCCTCCCCCTCAGGAAATCCCAAAGACCCTTTCATCACCCTCCCCTCCCAGGTAATCCCAAATACCCTTTCATCACCTTACCCTCCAACAGAATCCCAAAGAACCTTTCATCACCCTCCCCCCCCCAGGAAATCCCAAAGACCGTTTCAACACCCTCCCCCCCCCCCAGGAAATCCGAAAGACCCCTTCATCACACACCCCCCAGGAAATCCCGAAGACCCTTTCATCACCGTGCCCCCAGAAAATCCCAAAGACCCTTTCATCACCCTCCCACCCAGGAAATCCCAAAGACCCCTTCATCACCCTTCACCACCCCCCCAGGAAATCCCAAGGAACCCTTCATCACCCTGCCCCCCAGGAAATCCGAAAGACCCCTTCATCACACACCCCCCAGGAAATCCCAAAGACCATTTCATCACCCTCCCCACAGAAAATCCCAAAGAACTTTTCATCATCCTCCCCCCAGGAAATCCCAAAGACCCTTTCATCACTCTCCCCCTTAGGAAATCCCAAAGACCCTTTCATCACCCTCCACACCCAGGAAATCCCAAAGACCCTTTCATCACCCTCCCACCCAGGAAATCCCAAAGACCCTTTCATCACCCTACCCCCACAGGAAATCCCAAAGACCCTTTCATCACTGTCCGCCTCAGGAAATCCCAAAGACCCTTTCATCACCCTCCCCTCCCAGGAAATCCCAAAGACCCTTTCAACACCCTCCCCCCCCCAGGAAATCCGAAAGACCCCTTCATCACCCACCACCCCAGAAAATCCCAAAGAACCTTTCATCACCCTCCCCCTCCAGGAAATCCCAAAGCCCCTTCATCACCCTCCCCCCCAGGAAATCCCAAAGACCCTTTCATCACCCTCCCCCTCAGGAAATCCCAAAGACCCTTTCATCACCCTCCCCTCCAAGGTAATCCCAAAGACCCTTTCATCACCTTACCCTCCAGCAGAATCCCAAAGAACCTTTCATCACCCTCCCCTCCCAGGAAATCCCAAAGACCCTTTCAACACCCTCCCCCCCACAGGAAATCAGAAAGACCCCTTCATCACACACCGCCCCCGAGGAAATCCCAAAGACCCTTTCAACACCCTCCCCCCCCAGGAAATCCAAAAGACCCCTTCATCAACCTCGCCCCCCCGGGAATCCCAAAGTCCCCTTCATCACCCTCCCCCCCCAGGAAATCCCAAAGACACATTCATCAAACTCCCCACCCCAGGAAATCCCAAAGACCCTTTCATCACCCTCCCCCCTCAGGAAATCCCAAAGACCCTTTCATCACCCTCCCGCCAGGAAATTCCAAAGACCCTTTCATCACCCTCCCCCACTCCAGGAAATCCCAAAGACCCTTTCATCACTCTCCCCTCCAGGAAATCCCAAAGACCCTTTCATCACCCTCCCCCTCAGGAAATCCCAAAGACCCTTTCATCACCCAAACACCGAGGAAATCCCAAATACCCCTTCATCATCCTCCCCCCAGGAAATCCCAAAGTCCCCTTCATCACCCTCCCCCCCCCAGGAAATCCCAAAGACACATTCATCACACTCCCCACCCCAGGAAATCCCAAAGACCCTTTCATCACCCTCCCCCCTCAGGAAATCCCAAAGACCCTTTCATCACCCTCCCCCCAGGAAATTCCAAAGACCCTTTCATCACCCTCCCCCACTCCAGGAAATCCCAAAGACCCTTTCATCACTCTCCCCTCCAGGAAATCCCAAAGACCCTTTCATCAACCTCCCCCTCAGGAAATCCCAAAGACCCTTTCATCACCCAAACACCGAGGAAATCCCAAATACCCCTTCACCATCCTCCCCCCAGGAAATCCCAAAGACCCTTTCATCACCCTCCGCCCACAGGAAATCCCAAAGACCCTTTCATCACTGTCCCCCCCAGGAAATCCCAAAGAACCTTTCATCACCCTGCCCCCAGAAAATCCCAAAGACCCCTTCATCACCCTCCCACCCAGGAAATCCCAAAGACCCCTTCATCACCCTCCCCCCTCACGGAAATCCCAAATTCCCCTTCATCACCCTCCCCCCCAGGAAATCCCAAAGACCCTTTCATCACCCTCCCCCCCCCCCAGGAAATCCCAAAGACACTTTCATCACACTACCCACCCCAGGAAATCCCAAAGACCCTTTCATCACCCTCCCCCCTCAGCAAATCCCAAAGTCCCTTTCATCACTCTCCCCATCAGGAAATCCCAAAGACCCTTTGATCACCCTCCCACTCAGGAAATCCCAAAGACTCTTTCATCACCCAACGCCGAAGGAAATCCCTAAGATCCCTTCATCATTCTCCCCCCAGGAAATCCCAAAGATCCTTTTTTCACCCTCCCCCCCAAGGAAATCCCAAAGACCCTTTCATCACCCTCCCCGCCCAGGAAATCCCAAAGACCCTTCAATCACCCTCCCTCTCAGGAAATCCCAAAGACCCTTTCATTACCCTCCCCCCCAGGAAATCCCAAAGACCCTTTCATTACCCTCCCCCCACAGGAAATCCAAAAGACCCTTTCATCACTCTCCCCCTCAGGAAATCCCAAAGACACTTTCATCGCCCTCCCACCCAGGAAATCCCAAAGACCCTTTCATCACGCACCCCTCCTCAGGAAATCCCAAAGACCCTTTCATCACCCTCCCCCCCAATAAATCCCAAAGACCCTTTCATCACCCTCCCCCCTCAGGAAATCCCAAACACCCTTTCATCACCCTCCCCCCCAATAAATTCCAATGACCCTTTCATCACCCTCCCCACCAGGAAATCCCAAAGTCCCTTTCATCACTCTCCCCTCCAGGAAATCCCAAAGACCCTTTCATCACTCTCCCCCTCAGGAAATCCCAAAGACCCCTTCGTCACCCTCCCCCCCAGGAAATCCCATGGACCCTTTCATCACGCTCCCCGCCCCAGGAAATCCCAAAGACCCTTTCAACAGCCTCCCCCCAGGAAATCCCAAACACCCCTTCATCACCCTCCACCCCTCCCCCCCAGGAAATCCCAAAGACCCCTTCATCACCCTGCCCCCCAGGAAATCCCAAAGACCCCTTCATCACACACCCCCCAGGAAATCCCAAAGACCCTTTCATCACCCTCCCCCCAGGAAATCCCAAGGACCCTTTCATCATCCTACCCCCAAGAAATCCCAAAGACCCTTTCATCACTCTCCCCCTTAGGAAATCCCAAAGACCCTTTCATCACCCTCCCCACCCAGGAAATCCCAAAGACTCTTTCAACAACCTCCCCCCCCAGGAAATCCGAAAGACCCCTTCATCACACCCCCCCCAGGAAATCCCAAAGACCCTTTCATCACCCTCCCCCCAGGAAATCCCAAAGACCCTTTCATCACTCTCCCCCTTAGGAAATCCCAAAGACCCTATCATCACCCTCCCCTCCCAGGAAATCCCAAAAACCGTTTCAACACCCTCCCCCCCCAGGAAATCCGAAAGACCCCTTCATCACACACCCCCCAGGAAATCCCAAAGACCCTTTCATCACCCTGCCACCAGAAAATCCCAAAGAACCTTTGATCACCCTCCCACCCAGGAAATCCCAAAGACCTCTTCATCACCCTCCACCCCCACGGAAATCCCAAATTCCCCTTCATCACCCTGCCCCCAGAAAATCCCAAAGACCCCTTCATCACCCTCCCACCCAGGAAATCCCAAAGACCCCTTCATCACCCTCCCCCTCCACGGAAATCCAAAATTCCCCTTCATCACCCTGCCCCCAGAAAATCCCAAAGACCCCTTCATCACCCTCCCACCCAGGAAATCCCAAAGACCCCTTCATCACCCTCCCCCCTCACGGAAATCCCAAATTCCCCTTCATCACGCTCCCCCCCAGGAATTCCCAAAGACCCTTTCATCACCCTCCCCCCCCCCCCAGGAAATCCCAAAGACACTTTCATCACACTACCCACCCCAGGAAATCCCAAAGACCCTTTCATCACCCTCCCCCCTCAGGAAATCCCAAAGTCCCTTTCATCACTCTCCCCTGCAGGAAATCCCAAAGACCCTTTGATCACCCTCCCACTCAGGAAATCCCAAAGACTCTTTCATCACCCAACGCCGAAGGAAATCCCTAAGATCCCTTCATCATTCTCCCCCCAGGAAATCCCAAAGATCCTTTTTTCACCCTCCCCCCCAAGGAAATCCCAAAGCACCTTTCATCACCCTCCCCGCCCAGGAAATCCCAAAGACCCTTCAATCACCCTCCCTCTCGGGAAATCCCAAAGACCCTTTCATTACCCTCCCCCCCAGGAAATCCCAAAGACCCCTTCATCACACACCCCCCAGGAAATCCCAAAGACCCTTTCATCACCCTGCCACCAGAAAATCCCAAAGAACCTTTGATCACCCTCCCACCCAGGAAATCCCAAAGACCTCTTCATCACCCTCCACCCCCACGGAAATCCCAAATTCCCCTTCATCACCCTTCCCCCCAGGAAATCCCAAAGACCCTTTCATCACCCTCCCCCCGCCCCAGGAAATCCCAAAGACACTTTCATCACACTCCCCGTCCCAGGAAATCCCAAAGACCCTTGCATCACCCTCCCCCCTCAGGATATCCCAAAGACCCTTTCATCACCCTCCCCCCCAATAAATTCCAAAGTCCCTTTCATCACCCTCCCCCCAAGGAAATCCCAAAGTCCCTTGAATCACTCTCCCCTCCAGGAAATCCCAAAGACCCTTTCATCACCCTCCCCCTCAGGAAATCCCAAAGACTATTTCATCACCCAACGCCGAAGGAAATCCCTAAGATCCCTTCATCATTCTCCCCCCAGGAAATCCCAAAGACCCTTTTTTCACCCTCCCCACCAAGGAAATCCCAAAGCGCCTTTCATCACCCTCCAGGCCCAGGGAATACCAAAGACCCTTCAAACACCCTCCCTCTCAGGAAATCCCAAAGACCCTTTCAACAGCCTCCCCCCAGGAAATCCCAAACACCCCTTCATCACCCTCCACCCCTCCCCCCCAGGAAATCCCAAAGACCCCTTCATCACCCTGCCCCCCAAGGAAATCCCAAAGACCCCTTCATCACACACCCCAAAGGAAATCGCAAAGACCCTTTCATCACCCTCCCCCCAGGAAATCCCAAAGACCCTTTCATCATCCTACCCCCAAGAAATCCCAAAGACCCTTTCATCACTCTCCCCCTTAGGAAATCCCAAAGACTCTTTCAACAACCTCCCCACCCAGGAAATCCGAAAGACCCCTTCATCACACACCCCCCAGGAAATCCCAAAGACCCTTTCATCACCCTCCCCCCAGGAAATCCCAAAGACCCTTTCATCACTCTCCCCCTTAGGAAATCCCAAAGACCCTTTCATCACCCTCCCCTCCCAGGAAATCCCAAAAACCGTTTCAACACCCTCCCCCACCAGGAAATCCGAAAGACCCCTTCATCACACACCCCCCAGTAAATCCCAAAGACCCATTCATCACCCTGCCACCAGAAAATCCCAAAGAACCTTTGATCACCCTCCCACCCAGGAAATCCCAAAGACCTCTTCATCACCCTCCACCCCCATGGAAATCCCAAATTCCCCTTCATCACCCTTCCCCCCAGGAAATCCCAAAGAGCCTTTCATCACCCTCCCCCCGCCCCAGGAAATCCCAAAGACACTTTCATCACACTCCCCATCCCAGGAAATCCCAAAGACCCTTGCATCACCCTCCCCCCTCAGGATATCCCAAAGACCCTTTCATCACCCTCCCCCCCAATAAATTCCAAAGTCCCTTTCATCACCCTCCCCCCCAGGAAATCCCAAAGTCCCTTTAATCACTCTCCCCTCCAGGAAATCCCAAAGACCCTTTCATCACCCTCCCCCTCAGGAAATCCCAAAGACTCTTTCATCACCCAACGCCGAAGGAAATCCCTAAGATCCCTTCATCATTCTCCCCCCAGGAAATTCCAAAGACCCTTTTTTGACCCTCCCCACCAAGGAGATCCCAAAGCGCCTTTCATCACCCTCCAGGCACAGGGAATCCCAAAGACCCTTCAAACACCCTCCCTCTCAGGAAATCCCAAAGACCCTTTCAACAGCCTCCCCCCAGGAAATCCCAAACACCCCTTCATCACCCTCCACCCCTCCCCCCCAGGAAATCCCAAAGACCCCTTCATCACCCTGCCCCCCAGGAAATCCCAAAGACCCCTTCATCACACACCCCCCAGGAAATCCCAAAGACCCTTTCATCACTCTCCCCCTTAGGAAATCCCAAAGACCCTTTCATCACCCTCCCCACCCAGGAAATCCCAAAGACTCTTTCAACAACCTCCCCCCCCCAGGAAATCCGAAAGACCCCTTCATCACACACCCCCCAGGAAATCCCAAAGACCCTTTCATCACCCTCCCCCCAGGAAATCCCAAAGACCCTTTAATGACTCTCCCCCTTAGGAAATCGCAAAGACCCTTTCATCACCCTCCCCTCCCAGGAAATCCCAAAAACCGTTTCAACACCCTCCCCCCCCAGGAAATCCGAAAGACCCCTTCATCACACACCCCCCAGGAAATCCCAAAGACCCTTTCATCACCCTGCCACCAGAAAATCCAAAAGAACCGTTGACCACCCTCCCACCCAGGAAATCCCAAAGACCTCTTCATCACCCTCCACCCCCACGGAAATCCCAAATTCCCCTTCATCACCCTTCCCCCCAGGAAATCCCAAAGACCCTTTCATCACCCTCGCCCCGCCCCAGGAAATCCCAAAGACTCTTTCATCACACTCCCCATCCCAGGAAATCCCAAAGACCCTTGCATCACCCTCCCCCCTCAGGATATCCCAAAGACCCTTTCATCACCCTCCCCCCCAATAAATCCCAAAGACCATTTCATCACCCTCCCACCCAGGAAATCCCAAAGACCCTTTCATCACCCTCCCCCCCCAGGAAATCCCAAAGACCCTTTCATCACCCTCCCCCCGCCCCATGAAATCCCAAAGACACTTTCATCACACGCTCCACACCAGGAAATCCCAAAGACCCTTTCATCACCCTCCCCCCCTCAGGAAATCCCAAAGACCCTTTCATCACCCTCCCCCCCAATAAATTCCAAAGACCCTTTCATCGCCCTCCCCCCCAGGAAATCCCAAAGTCCCTTTCATCACTCTCACCTCCAGGAAATCCCAAAGACCCTTCAATCACCCTCCCTCTCAGGAAATTCCGAAGACCCTTTCATCACCCTCCCCCCAAGGAAATCCCAAAGACCCTTTCATCACCCTCCCCCCCAATAAATCCCAAAGACCCTTTCATCACCCTCCCCCCTCAGGAAATCCCAAACACCCTTTCATCACCCTCCCCCCCAATAAATTCCAAAGACCCTTTCATCACCCTCCCCACCAGGAAATCCCAAAGTCCCTTTCAACACTCTCCCCTCCAGGAAATCCCAAAGACCCTTTCATCACTCTCCCCCTCAGGAAATCCCAAAGACCCCTTCATCACCCTCCCCCCCAGGAAATCCCATGGACCCTTTGATCACACTCTCCGCCCCAGGAAATCCCAAAGACCCTTTCAACAGCCTCCCCCCAGGAAATCCCAAACACCCCTTCATCACCCTCCACCCCTCCCCCCCAGGAAATCCCAAAGACCCCTTCATCACCCTGCCCCCCAGGAAATCCCAAAGACCCCTTCATCACACACCCCCCAGGAAATCCCAAAGACCCTTTCATCACCCTCCCCCCAGGAAATCCCAAGGACCCTTTCATCATCCTACCCCCAAGAAATCCCAAAGACCCTTTCATCACTCTCCCCCTTAGGAAATCCCAAAGACCCTTGCATCACCCTCCCCACCCAGGAAATCCCAAAGGCTCTTTCAACAACCTCCCCCCCCAGGAAATCCGAAAGACCCCTTCATCACACACCCCCCAGGAAATCCCAAAGACCCTTTCATCACCCTCCCCCCAGGAAATCCCAAAGACCCTTTCATCACTCTCCCCCTTAGGAAATCGCAAAGACCCTTTCATCACCCTCCCCTCCCAGGAAATCCCAAAAACCGTTTCAACACCCTCCCCCCCCAGGAAATCCGAAAGACCCCTTCATCACACACCCCCCAGGAAATCCCAAAGACCCTTTCATCACCCTGCCACCAGAAAATCCCAAAGAACCTTTGATCACCCTCCCACCCAGGAAATCCCAAAGACCTCTTCATCACCCTCCCCCCGCCCCAGGAAATCCCAAAGACACTTTCATCACACTCCCCATCCCAGGAAATCCCAAAGACCCTTGCATCACCCTCCCCCCTCAGGATATCCCAAAGACCCTTTCATCACCCTCCCCCCCAATAAATTCCAAAGTCCCTTTCATCACCCTCCCCCCCAGGAAATCCCAAAGACCGTTTCAACACCCTCCCCCCCCCAGGAAATCCAAAAGACCACTTCATCACACACCCCCCAGGAAATCCCAAAGACCCTTTCATCACCCTCCCCCCAGGAAATCCCAAAGACCCCTTCATCACCCTGCCCCCCAGGAAATCCCAAAGACCCCTTCATCACACACCCCCCAGGAAATCCCAAAGACCCTTTCATCACCCTCCCCCCAGGAAATCCCAAGGACCCTTTCATCATCCTACCCCCAAGAAATCCCAAGACCCTTTCATCACTCTCCCCCTTAGGAAATCCCAAAGACCCTTTCATCACCCTCCCCACCCAGGAAATCCCAAAGACTCTTTCAACAACCTCCCCCCCCAGGAAATCCGAAAGACCCCTTCATCACACACCCCCCAGGAAATCCCAAAGACCCTTTCATCACCCTCCCCCCAGGAAATCCCAAAGACCCTTTCATCACTCTCCCCCTTAGGAAATCGCAAAGACCCTTTCATCACCCTCCCCTCCCAGGAAATCCTAAAAACCGTTTCAACACCCTCACCCCGCCAGGAAATCCGAAAGACCCCTTCATCACACACCCCCCAGGAAATCCCAAAGACCCTTTCATCACCCTGCCACCAGAAAATCCCAAAGAACCTTTGATCACCCTCCCACCCAGGAAATCCCAAAGACCTCTTCATCACCCTCCACCCCCACGGAAATCCCAAATTCCCCTTCATCACCCTTCCCCCCAGGAAATCCCAAAGACCCTTTCATCACCCTCCCCCCGCCCCAGGAAATCCCAAAGACACTTTCATCACACTCCCCATCCCAGGAAATCCCAAAGACCCTTGCATCACCCTCCCCCCTCAGGATATCCCAAAGACCCTTTCATCACCCTCCCCCCCAATAAATTCCAAAGTCCCTTTCATCACCCTCCCCCCCAGGAAATCCCAAAGTCCCTTTCATCACCCTCCCCCCAGGAAATCCCATAGACCCTTTCATCACCCTCCCACCCAGGAAATCGCCAAGACCTCTTCATCACCCTCCCCCCCCCCACGGAAATCCCAAATTCCCCTTCATCACCCTCCCCCCCAGGAAATCCAAACACCCTTTCATCACCCTCCCCCCGCCCCAGGAAATCCCAAAGACGCTTTCATCACACGCCCCACACCAGGAAATCCCAAAGATCCTTTCATCACCCTCCCCCCCTCAGGAAATCCCAAAGACCCTTTCATCACCCTCCCCCCCAATAAATTGCAAAGACCCTTTCATCACCCTCCCCCCCGGGAAATCCCAAAGTCCCTTTCATCACTCTCACCTCCAGGAAATCCCAAAGACCCTTCAATCACCCTCCCTCTCAGGAAATCCCAAAGACCCTTTCATCACCCTCCCCCCCAGGAAATCCCAATGACCCTTTCATCACCCTCCCCCCACAGGAAATCCAAAAGACCCTTTCATCACTCTCCCCCTCAGGAAATCCCAAAGACCCTTTCATCACCCTCACACCCAGGAAATCCCAAAGACCCTTTCATCACCCACTCCTCCTCAGGAAATCCGAAAGACCCTTTCATCACCCTCCCCCACAATAAATCCCAAAGACCCTTTCATCACCCTCCCCCCTCAGGAAATCCCAAAGACTCTTTCATCACCCTCCACCCCAATAAATCCCAAAGACCCTTTCATCACCCTCCCCCCTCAGGAAATCCCAAAGACCCTTTCATCACCCTCCCCCCACAGGAAATCCAAAAGACCCTTTCATCACTCTCCCCCTCAGGAAATCCCAAAGACCCTTTCATCACCCTCCCACCCAGGAAATCCCAAAGACCCTTTCATCACCCACCCCTCCCACGGAATCCCAAAGACCCTTTCATCCCCCTCCCACCCAGGAAATCCCAAAGACCTCTTCATCACCCGACACCCCCACAGAAATCCCAAATTCCCCTTCATCACCCTCCCCCCCAGGAAATCCCAAAGACCCTTTCATCACCCTCCCCCCGCCCCAGGAAATCCCAAAGACCCTTTCATCACTCTCCCCCTTAGGAAATCCCAAAGACCCTTTCATCACCCTCCCCTCCCAGGAAATCCCAAAGACCGTTTCAACACCCTCCCCCCCCAGGAAATCCGAAAGACCCCTTCATCACACACCCCCCAGGAAATCCCAAAGACCATTTCATCACACTGCCACCAGAAAATCCCAAAGACCCTTTCATCACCCTCCCACCCAGGAAATCCCAAAGACCTCTTCATCACCCTCCACCCCCACGGAAATCCCAAATTCCCCTTCATCACCCTCCCCCCCAGGAAATCCCAAAGACTCTTTCATCACCCTCCCCCCGCCCCTGGAAATCCCAAAGACACTTTCATCACACTCCCCACCCCAGGAAATCCCAAAGACCCTTTCATCACCCTCCCCCCTCAGGAAATCCCAAAGACCCTTTCATCACCCTCCCCCCAAATAAATTCCAAAGACCCTTTCATCACCCTCCCCCCCAGGAAATCCCAAAGACCCTTTCATCACTCTCCCCCTCAGGAAATCCCAAGGACTCTTTCATCACCCAACGCCGAAGGAAATCCCTAAGATCCCTTCATCATTCTCCCCCCAGGAAATCCCAAAGATCCTTTTTTCACCCTCCCCCCCAAGGAAATCCCAAAGCGCCTTTCATCACCCTCCCCGCCCAGGAAATCCCAAAGACCCTTCAATCACCCTCCCTCTCAGGAAATCCCAAAGACCCTTTCATTACCCTCCCCCCCAGGAAATCCCAAAGACCCTTTCATTACCCTCCCCCCACAGGAAATCCAAAAGACCCTTTCATCACTCTCCCACCCAGGAAATCCCAAAGACCCTTTCATCACGCACCCCTCCTCAGGAAATCCCAAAGACCCTTTCATCACCCTCCCCCCCAATAAATCCCAAAGACCCTTTCATCACCCTCCCCCCTCAGGAAATCCCAAACACCCTTTCATCACCCTCCCCCCCAATAAATTCCAAACACCCTTTCATCACCCTCCCCACCAGGAAATCCCAAAGTCCCTTTCATCACTCTCCCCTCCTGGAAATCCCAAAGACCCTTTCATCACTCTCCCCCTCAGGAAATCCCAAAGACCCCTTCGTCACCCTCCCCCCCAGGAAATCCCATGGACCCTTTCATCACGCTCCCCGCCCCAGGAAATCCCAAAGACCCTTTGAACAGCCTCCCCCCAGGAAATCCCAAACACCCCTTCATCACCCTCCACCCCTCCCCCCCAGGAAATCCCAAAGACCCCTTCATCACCCTGCCCCCCAGGAAATCCCAAAGACCCCTTCATCACACACCCCCCAGGAAATCCCAAAGACCCTTTCATCACCCTCCCCCCAGGAAATCCCAAGGACCCTTTCATCATCCTACCCCCAAGAAATCCCAAAGACCCTTTCATCACTCTCCCCCTTAGGAAATCCCAAAGACCCTTTCATCACCCTCCCCACGCAGGAAATCCCAAAGGCTCTTTCAACAACCTCCCCCCCCAGGAAATCCGAAAGACCCCTTCATCACACACCCCCCAGGAAATCCCAAAGACCCTTTCATCAACCACCCCTCCCACGGAATCCCAAAGACCCTTTCATCACTCTCCCCCTCAGGAAATCCCAAAGACGCTTTCATGACCCTCCCACCCAGGAAATCCCAAAGACCCTTTCATCACCCACCCCTCCCACGGAATCCCAAAGACCCTTTCATCACCCTCCCACCCAGGAAATCCCAAAGACCTCTTCATCACCCTCCCCCCCCCCACGGAAATCCCAAATTCCCCTTCATCACCCTCCCCCCCAGGAAATCCCAAAGACCCTTTCATCACTCTCCCCTCCAGGAAATCCCAGAGACCCTTTCATCTCCCTCCCCCCTCAGGAAATCCCAAAGACCCTTTCATCACCCTCCCCCTCAGGAAATCCCAACGACTCTTTCATCACCCAACGCCGAAGGAAATCCCTAAGATCCCTTCATCATTCTCCCCCCAGGAAATCCCAAAGACCCTTTTTTCACCCTCCCCCCCAAGGAAATCCCAAAGCGCCTTTCATCACCCTCCCGGCCCAGGAAATCCCAAAGACCCTTCAATCACCCTCCCTCTCAGGAAATCCCAAAGACCCTTTCATCACCCTCCCCCGCAGGAAATCCCAAAGACCATTTCATCACCCTCCCCCCACAGGAAATCCAAAAGACACTTTCATCACTCTCCCCCTCAGGAAATCCCAAAGACCCTTTCATCACCCACCCCTACCACGGAATCCCAAAGACCCTTTCATCACGCTCCCGCTCAGGAAATCCCAAAGATCCCTTCATCACCCTCCCCACCAGGAAATCCCATGGACCCTTTCATCACCCTCCCTGCCCCAGGAAATCCCAAAGACCCCTTCATCACCCTGCCCCCCAGGAAATCCGAAAGACCCCTTCATCACACACCCCCAGCAAATCCCAAAGACTCTTTCATCACCCTCCCCCCAGTAAATCCCAAAGACCCTTTCATCATCCTCCCCCCAGGAAATCCCAAACACCCTTTCATCACTCTCCCCCTTAGGATATCCCAAAGACCCTGTCATCACCCTCCCCTAACAGGAAATCCCAAAGACCGTTTCAACACCTTCGCCCCCCAGGAAATCCGAAAGACCCCTTCATCACACACCCCCCAGGAAATCCCAAAGACCCTTTTTTCACCCTCCCCACCAAGGAAATCCCAAAGCGCCTTTCATCACCCTCCAATCCCAGGAAATCCCAAAGACCCTTCAAACACCCTCCTTCTCAGGAAATCCCAAACACCCTTTCATCACCCTCCCACCCAGGAAATCCCAAAGACCATTTCATCACCCTCCCACCCAGGAAATCCCAAAGACCTCTTCATCACCCTCCCCCCCCCACGGAAATCCCAAATTCCCCTTCATCACCTTCCCCCCCAGGAAATCCAAACACCATTTCATCACCCTCCCCCCGCCCCAGGAAATCCCAAAGACACTTTCATCACACGCCCCACACCAGGAAATCCCAAAGACCCTTTCATCACCCTCCCCCCCTCAGGAAATCCCAAAGACCATTTCATCACCCTCCCCCCCAATAAATTGCAAAGCCCCTTTCATCACCCTCCCACCCCCCCGGGAAATCCCAAAGTCCCTTTCATCACTCTCACCTCCAGGAAATCCCAAAGACCCTTCAATCACCCTCCCTCTCAGGAAATCCCAAAGACCCTTTCATCACCCTCCCCCCCAGGAAATCCCAAACACCCTTTCATCACCCTCCCCCCACAGGAAATCCAAAAGACCCTTTCATCACTCTCCCCCTCAGGAAATCCCAAAGACCCTTTCATCACCCTCCCACCCAGGAAATCCCAAAGACCCTTTCATCAACCACTCCTCCTCAGGAAATCCCAAAGACCCTTTCATCACGCTCCCCCCCAATAAATCCCAAAGACCCTTTCATCAACCTCCCCCCTCAGGATATCCCAAAGACTCTTTCATCACCCTCCCCCCTCAGGAAATCCCAAAGACCCTTTCATCACCCTCCCCCCACAGGAAATCCAAAAGACCCTTTCATCACCCTCCCCCCACAGGAAATCCAAAAGACCCTTTCATCACTCTCCCCCTCAGGAAATCCCAAAGACCCTTTCATCACCCTCCCACCCAGGAAATCCCAAAGACCCTTTCATCACCCTCCCACCCAGGAAATCCCAAAGACCTCTTCATCACCCTCCACCCCCACGGAAATCCCAAATTCCCCTTCATCACCCTCCCCCCCAGGAAATCCCAAAGACCCTTTCATCACCCTCCCCCCGCACCAGGAAATCCCAAAGACACTTTCATCACACTCCCCACCCCAGGAAATCCCAAAGACCCTTTCATCACCCTCCCCCCTCAGGAAATCCCAAAGACCCTTTCATCACCCCCCCCCCAATAAATTCCAAAGACCCTTTCATCACCCTCCCCCCCAGGAAATCCCAAAGTCCCTTTCATCACTCTCCCCTCCAGGAAATCCCAAAGACCCTTTCATCACCCTCCCCCTCAGGAAATCCCAAAGACTCTTTCATCACTCACACCTCCAGGAAATCCCAAAGACCCTTCAATCACCCTCCCTCTCAGGAAATCCCAAAGACCCTTTCATCACCCTCCCCCCCAGGAAATCCCAAAGACCATTTCATCACCCTCCCCCCGAGGAAATCCAAAAGACCCTTTCATCACTCTCCTCCTCAGGAAATCCCAAAGACCCTTTCATCACCCTCCCACCCAGGAAATCCCAAAGACCCTTTCATCACCCACCCCTCCCACGGAATCCCAAAGACCCTTTCATCACCCTCCCACCCAGGAAATCCCAAAGACCTCTTCATCACCCTCCCCGCCCCCACGGAAATCCCAAATTCCCCTTCACCACCCTCCCCCCCAGGAAATCCCAAAGACCCTTTCATCACTCTCCCCTCCAGGAAATCCCAGAGACCCTTTCATCACCCTCCCCCCTCAGGAAATCCCATAGACCCTTTCATCACCCTCCCCCTCAGGAAATCCCAACGACTCTTTCATCACCCAACGCCGAAGGTAATCCCTAAGATCCCTTCATCATTCTCCCCCCAGGAAATCCCAAAGACCCTTTTTTCACCCTCCCCCCCAAGGAAATCCCAAAGCGCCTTTCATCACCCTCCCGGCCCAGGAAATCCCAAAGACCCTTCAATCACCCTCCCTCTCAGGAAATCCCAATGACCCTTTCATCACCCTCCCCCGCAGGAAATCCCAAAGACCATTTCATCACCCTCCCCCCACAGGAAATCCAAAAGACACTTTCATCACTCTCCCCCTCAGGAAATCCCAAAGACCCTTTCATCACCCACCCCTCCCACGGAATCCCAAAGACCCTTTCATCACGCTCCCGCTCAGGAAATCCCAAAGATCCCTTCATCACCCTCCCCCCCAGGAAATCCCATGGACCCTTTCATCACCCTCCCTGCCCCAGGAAATCCCAAAGACCCCTTCATCACCCTGCCCCCCAGGAAATCCGAAAGACCCCTTCATCACACACCCCGCAGCAAATCCCAAAGACCCTTTCATCACCCTCCCCACAGGAAATCCCAAAGACCCTTTCATCATCCTCCCCCCAGGAAATGCCAAACACCCTTTCATCACTCTCCCTCTTAGGAAATCCCAAAGACCCTTTCATCACCCTCCCCGAACAGGAAATCCCAAAGACCGTTTCAACACCTTCGCCCCCCAGGAAATCCGAAAGACCCCTTCATCACACACCCCCCAGGAAATCCCAAAGACCCTTTCATCACCCTGCCCCCAGAAAATCCCAAAGACCCTTTCATCACCCACCCCTCCCACGGAATCCCAAAGACCCTTTCATCACTCTCCCCCTCAGGAAATCCCAAAGACCCCTTCATCACCCTCCCCCCGAGGAAATCCCATGGACCCTTTCATCACCCTCCCCGCCCCAGGAAATCCCAAAGACCCTTTCAACAGCCTCCCCCCAGGAAATCCCAAAGACCCTTTCATCAACCTCCCCACCCAGGAAATCCCAAACACCCCTTCATCACCCTGCCCCCAGGAAATCCCAAAGAACATTTTATCACCCTCCCCCCAGGAAATCCCAAAAACCCTTTCATCACCCTCCCCCCCACCAGGAAATCCCAAAGACCCTTTCATCACACTCACCCCCACCAGGAATTCCCAAATACCCTTTCATCACCCTCCCCAGCAGGAAATCCCAAAAGACCCTTTCATCACCCACCCCGCCACCAGGAAATCCCAAAGTCCCTTTCATCACTCTCCCCCCCACCCCAGGAAATCCCAAAGACCCTTTCATCACCCACCCCCCCTCATGAAATTCCAAAGACTCTTTCATCACCCTCCCCCTCACCAGGAAATCCCAAAGCCCCATTCATCATCCTCCCCCCCAGGAAATCGCAAAGACCCTTTCATCACCCTTCCCCCGCCCCAGGAAATCCCAAAGACACTTTCATCACACTCCCCACCACAGGAAATCCCAAAGACCCTTTCATCACCCTACCCCCACAGGAAATCCCAAAGACCCTTTCATCACCGCCCCCCCCCCCCCACCGGGAAATCCCAAAGTCCCTTTCATCACCCTCCCCCCCAGGAAATCCCAAAGTCCCTTTCATCACTGTCCCCTCCAGGAAATCCCAAAGACCCTTTCATCACCCTCCCCCTCAGGAAATCCCAAAGACTCTTTCACCACCCAACGCCGAAGGAAATCCCGAAGATCCCTTCATCATTCTCCCCCCAGGAAATCCCAAAGACCCTTTTTTCACCCTCCCCCCCAAGGAAATCCCAAAGCGCCTTTCATCACCCTCCCCGCCCAGGAAATCCCAAAGACCCTTCAATCACCCTCCCTCTCATGAAATCCCAAAGACCCTTTCATCACCCTCCCCTAACAGGAAATCCCAAAGACCATTGCATCACCCTCCCCCCACAGGAAATCCAAAAGACCCTTTCATCACTCTCCCCCTCAGGAAATCCCAAAGACCCTTTCATCACCCTCCCACCCAGGAAATCCCAAAGACCCTTTCATCACCCACCCCTCCCACAGAATCCCAAAGACCCTTTCGTCACTCTCCCCCTCAGGAAATCCCATGGACACTTTCATCACCCTCCCCGCCCCAGGAAATCCCAAAGACCCTTTCAGCAGCCTCCCCCGAGGAAATCCCAAAGACCCTTTCATCAACCTCCTCACCCAGGAAATCGCAAACACCCCTTCATCACCCTCCACCACCCCCCAGGAAATCCCAAAGACACTTTCATCACCCTCCCCCCCAGGAAATCCCAAAGACCATTTCATCCCCCTCCCCCCACAGGAAATCCAAAAGACCCTTTCATCACTCTCCCCCTCAGGAAATCCCAAAGACCCTTTCATCACCCTCCCACCCAGGAAATCCCAAAGACCCTTTCATCACCCACCCCTCCCACTGAATCCCAAAGACCCTTTCGTCACTCTCCCCCTCAGGAAATCCCATGGACACTTTCATCACCCTCCCCGCCCCAGGATATCCCAAAGACCCTTTCAGCAGCCTCCCCCGAGGAAATCCCAAAGACCCTTTCATCAACCTCCTCACCCAGGAAATCGCAAACACCCCTTCATCACCCTCCACCACCCCCCAGGAAATTCCAAAGACCCCTTCATTACCCTGCCCCCCAGGAAATCTCAAAGAACATTTTATCACCCTCCCCCCATGAAATCCCAAAGACCCTTTCATCACCCTCCCCCCCACCAGGAAATCCCAAAGACCCTTTCATCACATTCTCCCCCACCAGGTTTTCCCAAATGCGCTTTCATCACCCTCCCCAGCAGGAAATCCCAAAAGACCCTTTCATCACCCTCCCCGCTACCAGGAAATCCAAATGTCCCTTTCATCACTCTCCCCGCCACCCCAGGAAATCCCAAAGACCCTTTCATCACCCACCCCCCCACATGAAATTCCAAAGACTCTTTCATCACCCTCCCCCTCACCAGGAAATCCCAAAGACCCTTTCATCACCCTCCCCACCACCAGGAAATCCCAAAGACCCTTTCATCGCACTCCCGCCCCCTAGAAAATCCCAAAGACCCTTTCATCACCCTCCCCCACATGAAATTCCAAAGACTCTTTCATTACACTCCCCCAAGGAAATCCCAAAGACCCTTTCATCACCCTCCACCCCAGGAGATCCCAAAGACCCTTTCATCACCCTCCCCCTCCCAGGAATTCCCTGAGACCCTTTCATCACCCTCCCCCCCACCAGGAAATCCCAAAGACCCTTTTATCACCCACACCCCCACCCCTCAGGAAAAATCCAAAGACTCTTTCATCACCCTCCCCTCCCAGGAAATCCAAAAGACGCTTTCATCATCCTCCCCTCCCAGGAAATCCGAACGCCCCCTTCATCACCCACCCCCCAGGAAATCCCAAAGACCCTTTCATCACCCTGTCCCCAGGAGATCCCAAAGAACCTTTTATCAAACTCCCCCCCTCCACCTGGAAATCCCAAAGACCCTTTCATCACCCTCCCCTCCCAGGAAATCCAAACGCCCCCTTCATCACCCACCGCCCAGGAAATCCCAGAGACCCTTTTATCACCCTGCCCCCAGCAACTCCCAAAGATCCTTTCATCATGCTCCCACCCAGGAAATCCCAAAGACCCCTTCATCACCCTCCCCCCCACGGAAATCCCAAAGTCCCCTTCATCACCCTCTCCCCCAAAGACCCTTTCATCACCCTCCCCCCTCAGGAAATCCCAAAGACCCTTTCATCACCCTCCCCCCCAGGAAATTCCAAAGACCCTTCCATCACCCTCCCCTCCCCCGCCCCAGGAAATCCCAAAGACCCTTTCATCACTCTCCCCTCCAGGAAATCCCAAAGACCCTTTCATCACACTCCCACTCAGGAAATCCCAAATACTTGTTCATCACCCAACGCCCGAGGAAATCCCAAAGACCCCTTCATCAGTCTCCCCACAGGAAATCCCAAAGACCCTTTATTCACCCTCCCTCTCAGGAAATAACAAAGACCATTTCATCACCCTCCCCCCACAGGAACTCCAAAAGACACTTTCATCACTCTCCCCCTCAGGAAATCCCAAAGACCCTATCATCACCCACCCCCTCCCAGGAACTCCCTAAGACCCTTTCATCACCCTCCCCCCCCACCAGGAAATCCCAAAGACCCTTTTATCACCCACACCCCCACCCCTCAGGAAAAATCCAAAGACTCTTTCATCACCCTCCCCTCCCAGGAAATCCAAAAGACGCTTTCATCACCCTCCCCTCCCAGGAAATCCGAACGCCCCCTTCATCACCCACCCCCCAGGAAATCCCAAAGACCCTTTCATCACCCTGTCCCCAGGAGATCCCAAAGAACCTTTTATCAAACTCCCCCCCTCCACCTGCAAATCCCAAAGACCCTTTCATCACCCACCCCCAGCCAGGAAATCCAAAAGACGCTTTCATCACCCTCCCCTCCCAGGAAATCCAAACGCCCCCTTCATCACCCACCGCCCAGGAAATCCCAGAGACCCTTTCATCACCCTGCCCCCAGCAACTCCCAAAGATCCTTTCATCATGCTCCCACCCAGGAAATCCCAAAGACCCCTTCATCACCCTCCCCCCCCACGGAAATCCCAAAGTCCCCTTCATCACCCTCTCCCCCAAAGACCCTTTCATCACCCTCCCCCCTCAGGAAATCCCAAAGACCCTTTCATCACCCTCCCCCCCAGGAAATTCCAAAGACCCATCCATCACCCTCCCCTCCCCCGCCCCAGGAAATCCCAAAGACCCTTTCAGCACTCTCACCTCCAGGAAATCCCAAAGACCCTTTCATCACTCTCCCCTCCAGGAAATCCCAAAGACTCGTTCATCACCCAACACCCGAGGAAATCCCAAAGACCCCTTCATCAGTCTCCCCCCAGGAAATCCCAAAGACCCTTTATTCACCCTCCCTCTCAGGAAATAACAAAGACCATTTCATCACCCTCCCCCCACAGGAACTCCAAAAGACACTTTCATCACTCTCCCCCTCAGGAAATCCCAAAGACCCTTTCATCACCCTCCCACCCAGGAAATCCCAAAGACCCTTTCATCAACCACCCGCCCAGGAAATCCCAAAGACCATTTCATCACCCTCCCCCCACAGGAAATCCAAAAGACCCTTTCATCACTCTCCCCCTCAGGAAACCCCAAAGACCCTTTCATCACCCTCCCCCCGCCCAGGAAATCCCAAAGACCCTTTCATCAACCTCCCCACCCAGGAAATCCCAAACACCCCTTCATCACCCACCACCCCCCCAGGAAATCCCAAAGACCCCTTCATCACCCTGCCCCCCAGGAAATCCCAAAGAACATTTTATCACCCTCCCCCCAGGAAATCCCAAAGACCCATTCATCACCCTCCCACCCACCAGGAAATCCCAAAGACCCTTTCATTACACTCACACCCAGCAGGAAATCCCAAAAGACCCTTTTGTCACCATCCCCGCCACCAGGAAATCCCAAAGACCCTTTTATAAAACTCACCCCCCCACCTGGAAATCCCAAAGACCCTTTCATCACCCACCCCCAGCCAGGAAATCCAAAAGACGCTTTCATCACCCTCCCCTCCCAGGAAATCCAAACGCCCCCTTCATCACCCACCCCCCAGGAAATCCCAGAGACCCTTTCATCACCCTGCCCCCGCCCAGGAAATCCCAAAGACCCTTTCATCACTCTCCCCCTCAGGAAACCCCAAAGAACCCTTCGTCACCCTCCCCCACAGGAAATCCCAAAGACCCTTTCATCACCCTCCCCCCGCCCAGGAAATCCCAAAGACCCTTTCAACAGCCTCCCCCCAGGAAATCCCAAAGACCCTTTCATCAACCTCCCCACCCAGGAAATCCCAAACACCCCTTCATCACCCAACCCCCCCCACCCCCAGGAAATCCCAAAGACCCCTTCATCACCCTGCCCCCCAGGAAATCCCAAAGAACATTTTATCACCCTCCCCCCAGGAAATCCCAAAGACCCATTCATCACCCTCCCACCCACCAGGAAATCCCAAATACCCTTTCATCACCCTCCCCAGCAGGAAATCCCAAAAGACCCTTTCATCACCCACCCCGCCACCAGGAAATCCCAAAGTCCCTTTCATCACTCTCCCCCCCACCCCAGGAAATCCCAAAGACCCTTTCATCACCCACCCCACCTCATGAAATTCCAAAGACTCTTTCATCACCCTCCCCCTCACCAGGAAATCCCAAAGACCCATTCATCATCCTCCCCCCCAGGAAATCGCAAAGACCCTTTCATCACACTCACCCCCACTAGGAATTCCCAAAGACCCTTTCATCACCCTCCCCACCACCAGCAAATCCCAAAGACCCTTTCATCGCACTCCCGTCCCCTAGAAAATCCCAAAGACCCTTTCATCAGCCACCCCCCCATGAAATTCCAAAGACTCTTTCATTACACTCCCCCAAGGAAATCCCAAAGACCCTTTCATCATCCTCCCCCCCAGGAGATCCCAAAGACCCTTTCATCACCCTCCCCCTCCCAGGAATTCCCTAAGACCCTTTCATCACCCTCCCCCCCACCAGGAAATCCCAAAGACCCTTTCATCACCCACGCCCCCACCCCTCAGGAAAAATCCAAAGACTCTTTCATCACCCTCCCCTCCCAGGAAATCCAAAAGACGCTTTCATCACCCTCCCCTCCCAGGAAATCCGAACGCCCCCTTCATCACCCACCCCCCAGGAAATCCCAAAGACCCTTTCATCACCCTGCCCCCAGGAGATCCCAAAGAAACTTTTATCAAACTCCCCCCCACCTGGAAATCCCAAAGACCCTTTCATCCCCCACCCCCACCCAGGAAATCCAAAATACGCTTTCATCACCCTCCCCTCCCAGGAAATCCGAACGCCCCCTTCATCACCCACCCCCCAGGAAATCCCAAAGATCCTTTCATCATGCTCCCACCCAGGAAATCCCAAAGACCCCTTCATCACCCTCCCCCCCACAGACATCCCAAAGTCCCCTTCATCACCCTCCCCCCCAGGAAATCCCAAAGACCATTTCATCACCCTCCACACCCCCAGGAAATCCCAAAGAAACTTTCATCACACTCCCCACCCCAGGAAATCCCAAAGACCCTTTCATCACCCTCCCCCCTCAGGAAATCCCATGGACCCTTTCATCACCCTCCCCCCCAGGAAATTCCAAAGACCCTTCCATCACCCGCCCCAACCCCCCACCCCAGGAAATCCCAAAGACCCTTTCAACATCCTCCCCCCAGGAAATCCCAAAGACCCTTTCATCAACCTCCCCACCCAGGAAATCCCAAACACCCCTTCATCACCCTGCCCCCCAGGAAATCCCAAAGAACATTTTATCACCCTCCCCCCAGGAAATCCCAAAGACCCTTGCATCACCCTCCCCCCCAACAGGAAATCCCAAAGACCCTTTCATCACACTCACCCCCACCAGGAATTCCCAAATACCCTTTCAGCACCCTCCCCAGCAGGAAATCCCAAAAGACCCTTTCATCACCCACCCCGCCACCAGGAAATCCCAAAGTCCCTTTCATCACTCTCCCCCTCACCACAGGAAATCCCAAAGACCCTTTCATCAACCACCACCCCTCATGAAATTCCAAAGACTCTTTCATCACCCTCCCCCGCACCAGGAAATCCCAAAGACCCATTCATCATCCTCCCCCCCAGGAAATCGCAAAGACCCTTTCATCACACTCACCCCCACTAGGAATTCCCAAAGACCCTCTCATCACTCTCCCCACCACCAGCAAATCCCAAAGACCCTTTCATCGCACTCCCGTCCCCTAGAAAATCCCAAAGACCCTTTCATCACTCTCCCCCTTAGGAAATCCCAAAGACCCTTTCATCACCCTCCCCTCCCAGGAAATCCCAAAGACCGTTTCAACACCCTCCACCCCCAGGAAATCCGAAAGACCCCTTCATCACACACCCCCCAGGAAATCCCAAAGACCATTTCATCACACTGCCACCAGAAAATCCCAAAGACCCTTTCATCACCCTCCCACCCAGGAAATCCCAAAGACCTCTTCATCACCCTCCACCCCCACGGAAATCCCAAATTCCCCTTCATCACCCTCCCCCCCAGGAAATCCCAAAGACTCTTTCATCACCCTCCCCCCGCCCCAGGAAATCCCAAAGACACTTTCATCACACTCCCCACCCCAGGAAATCCCAAAGACCCTTTCATCACCCTCCCCCCTCAGGAAATCCCAAAGACCCTTTCATCATCCTCCCCCCAAATAAATTCCAAAGACCCTTTCATCACCCTCCCCCCCAGGAAATCCCAAAGACCCTTTCATCACTCTCCCCCTCAGGAAATCCCAAGGACTCTTTCATCACCCAACGCCGAAGGAAATCCCTAAGATCCCTTCATCATTCTCCCCCCAGGAAATCCCAAAGACCCTTTTTTCACCCTCCCCACCAAGGAAATCCCAAAGCGCCTTTCATCACCCTCCAATCCCAGGAAATCCCAAAGACCCTTTCATCACCCTCCCACCCAGGAAATCCCAAAGACCATTTCATCACCCTCCCACCCAGGAAATCCCAAAGACCTCTTCATCACCCTCCCCCCCCCCGCCACGGAAATCCCAAATTCCCCTTCATCACCCTCCCCCCCAGGAAATCCAAACACCATTTCATCACCCTCCCCCCGCCCCAGGAAATCCCAAAGACACTTTCATCACACGCCCCACACCAGGAAATCCCAAAGACCCTTTCATCACCCTCCCCAACTCAGGAAATCCCAAAGCCCCTTTCATCACCCTCCCCCCCGGGAAATCCCAAAGTCCCTTTCATCACTCTCACCTCCAGGAAATCCCAAAGACCCTTCAATCACCCTCCCTCTCATGAAATCCCAAAGACCCTTTCATCACCCTCCCCCCCAGGAAATCCCAAAGACCCTTTCATCACCCTCCCCCCACAGGAAATCCAAAAGACCCTTTCATCACTCTCCCCCTCAGGAAATCCCAAAGACCCTTTCATCACCCTCCCACCCAGGAAATCCCAAAGACCCTTTCATCAACCACTCCTCCTCAGGAAATCCCAAAGACCCTTTCATCACGCTCCCCCCCAATAAATCCCAAAGACCCTTTCATCACCCTCCCCCCTCAGGATATCCCAAAGACTCTTTCATCACCCTCCCCCCCAATAAATCCCAAAGACCCTTTCATCACCCTCCCCCCTCAGGAAATCCCAAAGACCCTTTCATCACCCTCCCCCCACAGGAAATCCAAAAGACCCTTTCATCACTCTCCCCCTCAGGAAATCCCAAAGACCCTTTCATCACCCTCCCAACCAGGAAATCCCAAAGACCCTTTCATCACCCACCCCTCCTCAGGAAATCCCAAAGACCCTTTCATCACCCTCCCCCCCAATAAATCCCAAAGACCCATTCATCAGCCTCCCCCCAGGAAATCCCAAAGCCCCTTTCATCACCCTCCCCCCCAGGAAATCCCAAAGACCCTTTCATCACCCTCCCCTCCCAGGAAATCCAAACGCCCCCTT
Source organism: Heterodontus francisci (assembly GCF_036365525.1). Lineage (NCBI taxonomy): Eukaryota > Metazoa > Chordata > Chondrichthyes > Heterodontiformes > Heterodontidae > Heterodontus > Heterodontus francisci. The sequence goes on along the minus strand of NC_090411.1, from coordinate 8,743,846 downwards.
CATCACCCACCCCCCCAGGAAATCCCAGAGACCCTTTCATCACCCTGCCCCCAGCAACTCCCAAAGCTCCTTTCATCATGCTCCCACCCAGGAAATCCCAAAGACCCCTTCATCACCCTCCCCCCCACGGATATCCCAAAGTCCCCTTCATCACCCTCTCCCCCAAAGACCCTTTCATCACCCTCCCCCCTCAGGAAATCCCAAAGACCCTTTCATCACCCTCCCCCCAGGAAATTCCAAAGACCCTTCCATCACCCTCCCCTCCCCCGCCCCAGGAAATCCCAAAGACCCTTTCATCACACTCCCACTCAGGAAATCCCAAAGACTCGTTCATCACCCAACGCCTGAGGAAATCCCAAAGACCCCTTCATCAGTCTCCCCCCAAGAAATCCCAAAGACCCTTTATTCACCCTCCCTCTCAGGAAATAACAAAGGCCATTTCATCACCCTCCCCCCACAGGAACTCCAAAAGACACTTTCATCACTCTCCCCCTCAGGAAATCCCAAAGACCCTTTCATCACCTCCCACCCAGGAAATCCCAAAGACCCTTTCATCAACCACCCGCCCAGGAAATCCCAAAGACCATTTCTTCACCCTCCCCCCACAGGAAATCCAAAAGACCCTTTCATCACTCTCCCCCTCAGGAAACCCCAAAGAACCCTTCGTCACCCTCCCCCACAGGAAATCCCAAAGACCCTTTCATCACCCTCGCCCCGCCCAGGAAATCCCAAAGACCCTTTCAACAGCCTCCCCCCAGGAAATCCCAAAGACCCTTTCATCAACCTCCCCACCCAGGAAATCCCAAACACCCCTTCATCACCCAACCCCCCCCACCCCCAGGAAATCCCAAAGACCCCTTCATCACCCTGCCCCCCAGGAAATCCCAAAGAACATTTTATCACCCTCCCCCCAGGAAATCCCAAAGACCCATTCATCACCCTCCCACCCACCAGGAAATCCCAAATACCCTTTCATCACCCTCCCCAGCAGGAAATCCCAAAAGACCCTTTCATCACCCACCCCGCCACCAGGAAATCCCAAAGTCCCTTTCATCACTCTCCCCCCCACCCCAGGAAATCCCAAAGACCCTTTCATCACCCACCCCCCCTCATGAAATTCCAAAGACTCTTTCATCACCCTCCCCCTCACCAGGAAATCCCAAAGACCCATTCATCATCCTCCCCCCCAGGAAATCGCAAAGACCCTTTCATCACACTCACCCCCATTAGGAATTCCCAAAGACCCTTTCATCACCCTCCCCACCACCAGCAAATCCCAAAGACCCTTTCATCGCACTCCCGTCCCCTAGAAAATCCCAAAGACCCTTTCATCACACACCCCCCCCATGAAATTCCAAAGACTCTTTCATTACACTCCCCCAAGGAAATCCCAAAGACCCTTTCATCACCCTCCCCCCCAGGAGATCCCAAAGACCCTTTCATCACCCTCCCCCTCCCAGGAATTCCCTAAGACCCTTACATCACCCTCCCCCCCACCAGGAAATCCCAAAGACCCTTTCATCACCCACGCCCCCACCCCTCAGGAAAAATCCAAAGACTCTTTCATCACCCTCCCCTCCCAGGAAATCCAAAAGACGCTTTCATCACCCTCCCCTCCCAGGAAATCCGAACGCCCCCTTCATCACCCACCCCCCAGGAAATCCCAAAGACCCTTTCATCACCCTGCCCCCAGGAGATCCCAAAGAAACTTTTATCAAACTCCCCCCCACCTGGAAATCCCAAAGACCCTTTCATCCCCCACCCCCACCCAGGAAATCCAAAATACGCTTTCATCACCCTCCCCTCCCAGGAAATCCGAACGCCCCCTTCATCACCCACCCCCCAGGAAATCCCAAAGATCCTTTCATCATGCTCCCACCCAGGAAATCCCAAAGACCCCTTCATCACCCTCCCCCCCACAGACATCCCAAAGTCCCCTTCATCACCCTCCCCCCCAGGAAATCCCAAAGACCATTTCATCACCCTCCACACCCCCAGGAAATCCCAAAGAAACTTTCATCACACTCCCCACCCCAGGAAATCCCAAAGACCCTTTCATCACCCTCCCCCCTCAGGAAATCCCATAGACCCTTTCATCACCCTCCCCCCCAGGAAATTCCAAAGACCCTTCCATCACCCGCCCCACCCCCCCACCCCAGGAAATCCCAAAGACCCTTTCAACAGCCTCCCCCCAGGAAATCCCAAAGACCCTTTCATCAACCTCCCCACCCAGGAAATCCCAAACACCCCTTCATCACCCTCCACCACCCCCAGGAAATCCCAAAGACCCCTTCATCACCCTGCCCCCCAGGAAATCCCAAAGAACATTTTATCACCCTCCCCCCAGGAAATCCCAAAGACCCTTGTATCACCCTCCCCCCCACCAGGAAATCCCAAAGACCCTTTCATCACACTCACCCCCACCAGGAATTCCCAAATACCCTTTCAGCACCCTCCCCAGCAGGAAATCCCAAAAGACCCTTTCATCACCCACCCCGCCACCAGGAAATCCCAAAGTCCCTTTCATCACTCTCCCCCTCACCACAGGAAATCCCAAAGACCCTTTCATCAACCACCACCCCTCATGAAATTCCAAAGACTCTTTCATCACCCTCCCCCTCACCAGGAAATCCCAAAGACCCATTCATCATCCTCCCCCCCAGGAAATCGCAAAGACCCTTTCATCACACTCACCCCCACTAGGAATTCCCAAAGACCCTCTCATCACTCTCCCCAACACCAGCAAATCCCAAAGACCCTTTCATCGCACTCCCGTCCCCTAGAAAATCCCAAAGACCCTTTCATCACTCTCCCCCTTAGGAAATCCCAAAGACCCTTTCATCACCCTCCCCTCCCAGGAAATCCCAAAGACCGTTTCAACACCCTCCCCCCACAGGAAATCCGAAAGACCCCTTCATCACACACCCCCCAGGAAATCCCAAAGACCATTTCATCACACTGCCACCAGAAAATCCCAAAGACCCTTTCATCACCCTCCCACCCAGGAAATCCCAAAGACCTCTTCATCACCCTCCACCCCCACGGAAATCCCAAATTCCCCTTCATCACCCTCCCCCCCAGGAAATCCCAAAGACTCTTTCATCACCCTCCCCCCGCCCCAGGAAATCCCAAAGACACTTTCATCACACTCCCCACCCCAGGAAATCCCAAAGACCCTTTCATCACCCTCCCCCCTCAGGAAATCCCAAAGACCCTTTCATCATCCTCCCCCCAAATAAATTCCAAAGACCCTTTCATCACCCTCCCCCCCAGGAAATCCCAAAGACCCTTTCATCACTCTCCCCCTCAGGAAATCCCAAGGACTCTTTCATCACCCAACGCCGAAGGAAATCCCTAAGATCCCTTCATCATTCTCCCCCCAGGAAATCCCAAAGACCCTTTTTTCACCCTCCCCACCAAGGAAATCCCAAAGCGCCTTTCATCACCCTCCAATCCCAGGAAATCCCAAAGACCCTTCAAACACCCTCCCTCTCAGGAAATCCCAAAGACCCTTTCATCACCCTCCCACCCAGGAAATCCCAAAGACCATTTCATCACCCTCCCACCCAGGAAATCCCAAAGACCTCTTCATCACCCTCCCCCCCCACGGAAATCCCAAATTCCCCTTCATCACCCTCCCCCCCAGGAAATCCAAACACCATTTCATCACCCTCCCCCCGCCCCAGGAAATCCCAAAGACACTTTCATCACACGCCCCACACCAGGAAATCCCAAAGACCCTTTCATCACCCTCCCCCCCTCAGGAAATCCCAAAGCCCCTTTCATCACCCTCCCCCCCCCCCCCCCCGGGAAATCCCAAAGTCCCTTTCATCACTCTCACCTCCAGGAAATCCCAAAGACCCTTCAATCACCCTCCCTCTCAGGAAATCCCAAAGACCCTTTCATCACCCTCCCCCCCAGGAAATCCCAAAGACCCTTTCATCACCCTCCCCCCACAGGAAATCCAAAAGACCCTTTCATCACTCTCCCCCTCAGGAAATCCCAAAGACCCTTTCATCACCCTCCCACCCAGGAAATCCCAAAGACCCTTTCATCAACCACTCCTCCTCAGGAAATCCCAAAGACCCTTTCATCACGCTCCCTCCCAATAAATCCCAAAGACCCTTTCATCACCCTCCCCCCTCAGGATATCCCAAAGACTCTTTCATCACCCTCCCCCCCAATAAATCCCAAAGACCCTTTCATCACCCTCCCCCCTCAGGAAATCCCAAAGACCCTTTCATCACCCTCCCCCCACAGGAAATCCAAAAGACCCTTTCATCACTCTCCACCTCAGGAAATCCCAAAGACCCTTTCATCACCCTCCCAACCAGGAAATCCCAAAGACCCTTTCATCACCCTCCCCCCACAGGAAATCCAAAAGACCCTTTCATCACCCTCCCCCCTCAGGATATCACAAAGATTCTTTCATCACCCTCCCCCCCAATAAATCCCAAAGACCCTTTCATCACCCTCTGCCCTCAGGAAATCCCAAAGACCCTTTCATCACCCTCCCCCCACAGGAAATCCAAAAGACCCTTTCATCACTCTCCCCCTCAGGAAATCCCAAAGTCCCTTTCATCACCCTCCCACCCAGGAAATCCCAAAGACCCTTTCATCACCCACCCCTCCCACGGAATCCCAAAGACCCATTCATCCCCCTCCCACCCAGGAAATCCCAAAGACCTCTTCATCACCCTCCACCCCCACGGAAATCCCAAATTCCCCTTCATCACCCTCCCCCCCAGGAAATCCCAAAGACCCTTTCATCACCCTCCCCCCGCCCCAGGAAATCCCAAAGACACTTCCATCACACTCCCCACCCCAGGAAATCCCAAAGACCCTTTCATCACCCTCCCCCCTCAGGAAATCCCAAAGACCCTTTCATCACCCTCCCCCCCAATAAATTCCAACGACCCTTTCATCACCCTCCCCCCCAGGAAATCCCAAAGTCCCTTTCATCACTCTCCCCTCCAGGAAATCCCAAAGACCCTTTCATCACCCTCCCCCTCAGGAAATCCCAAAGACTCTTTCATCACTCACACCTCCAGGAAATCCCAAAGACCCTTCAATCACCCTCCCTCTCAGGAAATCCCAAAGACCCTTTCATCACCCTCCCCCCCAGGAAATCCCAAAGACCATTTCATCACCCTCCCCCCACAGGAAATCCAAAAGACCCTTTCATCACTCTCCCCCTCAGGAAATCCCTAAGACCCTTTCATCACCCTCCCACCCAGGAAATCCCAAAGACCCTTTCATCACCCTCCCCCCTCAGGAAATCCCAAAGACCCTTTCATCATCCTCCCCCCAAATAAATTCCAAAGACCCTTTCATCACCCTCCCCCCCAGGAAATCCCAAAGACCCTTTCATCACTCTCCCCCTCAGGAAATCCCAAGGACTCTTTCATCACCCAACGCCGAAGGAAATCCCTAAGATCCCTTCATCATTCTCCCCCCAGGAAATCCCAAAGACCCTTTTTTCACCCTCCCCACCAAGGAAATCCCAAAGCGCCTTTCATCACCCTCCAATCCCAGGAAATCCCAAAGACCCTTCAAACACCCTCCCTCTCAGGAAATCCCAAAGACCCTTTCATCACCCTCCCACCCAGGAAATCCCAAAGACCATTTCATCACCCTCCCACCCAGGAAATCCCAAAGACCTCTTCATCACCCTCCCCCCCCACGGAAATCCCAAATTCCCCTTCATCACCCTCCCCCCCAGGAAATCCAAACACCATTTCATCACCCTCCCCCCGCCCCAGGAAATCCCAAAGACACTTTCATCACACGCCCCACACCAGGAAATCCCAAAGACCCTTTCATCACCCTCCCCCCCTCAGGAAATCCCAAAGCCCCTTTCATCACCCTCCCCCCCCCCCCCCGGGAAATCCCAAAGTCCCTTTCATCACTCTCACCTCCAGGAAATCCCAAAGACCCTTCAATCACCCTCCCTCTCAGGAAATCCCAAAGACCCTTTCATCACCCTCCCCCCCAGGAAATCCCAAAGACCCTTTCATCACCCTCCCCCCACAGGAAATCCAAAAGACCCTTTCATCACTCTCCCCCTCAGGAAATCCCAAAGACCCTTTCATCACCCTCCCACCCAGGAAATCCCAAAGACCCTTTCATCAACCACTCCTCCTCAGGAAATCCCAAAGACCCTTTCATCACGCTCCCTCCCAATAAATCCCAAAGACCCTTTCATCACCCTCCCCCCTCAGGATATCCCAAAGACTCTTTCATCACCCTCCCCCCCAATAAATCCCAAAGACCCTTTCATCACCCTCCCCCCTCAGGAAATCCCAAAGACCCTTTCATCACCCTCCCCCCACAGGAAATCCAAAAGACCCTTTCATCACTCTCCACCTCAGGAAATCCCAAAGACCCTTTCATCACCCTCCCAACCAGGAAATCCCAAAGACCCTTTCATCACCCTCCCCCCACAGGAAATCCAAAAGACCCTTTCATCACCCTCCCCCCTCAGGATATCACAAAGATTCTTTCATCACCCTCCCCCCCAATAAATCCCAAAGACCCTTTCATCACCCTCTGCCCTCAGGAAATCCCAAAGACCCTTTCATCACCCTCCCCCCACAGGAAATCCAAAAGACCCTTTCATCACTCTCCCCCTCAGGAAATCCCAAAGTCCCTTTCATCACCCTCCCACCCAGGAAATCCCAAAGACCCTTTCATCACCCACCCCTCCCACGGAATCCCAAAGACCCATTCATCCCCCTCCCACCCAGGAAATCCCAAAGACCTCTTCATCACCCTCCACCCCCACGGAAATCCCAAATTCCCCTTCATCACCCTCCCCCCCAGGAAATCCCAAAGACCCTTTCATCACCCTCCCCCCGCCCCAGGAAATCCCAAAGACACTTCCATCACACTCCCCACCCCAGGAAATCCCAAAGACCCTTTCATCACCCTCCCCCCTCAGGAAATCCCAAAGACCCTTTCATCACCCTCCCCCCCAATAAATTCCAACGACCCTTTCATCACCCTCCCCCCCAGGAAATCCCAAAGTCCCTTTCATCACTCTCCCCTCCAGGAAATCCCAAAGACCCTTTCATCACCCTCCCCCTCAGGAAATCCCAAAGACTCTTTCATCACTCACACCTCCAGGAAATCCCAAAGACCCTTCAATCACCCTCCCTCTCAGGAAATCCCAAAGACCCTTTCATCACCCTCCCCCCCAGGAAATCCCAAAGACCATTTCATCACCCTCCCCCCACAGGAAATCCAAAAGACCCTTTCATCACTCTCCCCCTCAGGAAATCCCTAAGACCCTTTCATCACCCTCCCACCCAGGAAATCCCAAAGACCCTTTCATCACCCACCCCTCCCACGGAATCCCAAAGACCCTTTCATCACCCTCCCACCCAGGAAATCCCAAAGACCTCTTCATCACCCTCCCCCCCCCACGGAAATCCCAAATTCCCCTTCATCACCCTCCCCCCCAGGAAATTCCAAAGACCCTTTCATCACTCTCCCCTCCAGGAAATCCCAGAGACCCTTTCATCACCCTCCCCCCTCAGGAAATCCCAAAGACCCTTTCATCACCCTCCCCCTCAGGAAATCCCAACGACTCTTTCATCACCCAACGTCGAAGGAAATCCCAAAGACCATTTCATCACCCTCCCCCCCAAGGAAATCCCAAAGCGCCTTTCATCACCCTCCCGGCCCAGGAAATCCCAAAGACCCTTCAATCACCCTCCCTCTCAGGAAATCCCAAGACCCTTTCATCACCCTCCCCCGCAGGAAATCCCAAAGACCATTTCATCACCCTCCCCCCACAGGAAATCCAAAAGACACTTTCATCACTCTCCCCCTCAGGAAATCCCAAAGACCCTTTCATCACCCACCCCTCCCACGGAATCCCAAAGACCCTTTCATCACGCTCCCGCTCAGGAAATCCCAAAGATCCCTTCATCACCCTCCCCCCCAGGAAATCCCATGGACCCTTTCATCACCCTCCCTGCCCCAGGAAATCCCAAAGACCCCTTCATCACCCTGCCCCCCAGGAAATCCGAAAGACCCCTTCATCACACACCCCCAGCAAATCCCAAAGACCCTTTCATCACCCTCCCCCCAGGAAATCCCAAAGACCCTTTCATCATCCTCCCCCCAGGAAATCCCAAACACCCTTTCATCACTCTCCCCCTTAGGATATCCCAAAGACCCTGTCATCACCCTCCCCTAACAGGAAATCCCAAAGACCGTTTCAACACCTTCGCCCCCCAGGAAATCCGAAAGACCCCTTCATCACACACCCCCCAGGAAATCCCAAAGACCCTTTTTGCACCCTCCCCACCAAAGAAATCCCAAAGCGCCTTTCATCACCCTCCAATCCCAGGAAATCCCAAAGACCATTTCATCACCCTCCCACCCAGGAAATCCCAAAGACCATTTCATCACCCTCCCACCCAGGAAATCCCAAAGACCATTTCATCACCCTCCCACCCAGGAAATCCCAAAGACCTCTTCATCACCCTCCCCTCCCACGGAAATCCCAAATTCCCCTTCATAACCTTCCCCCCCAGGAAATCCAAACACCATTTCATCACCCTCCCCCCGCCCCAGGAAATCCCAAAGACACTTTCATCACACGCCCCACACCAGGAAATCCCAAAGACCCTTTCATCACCCTCCCCCCCTCAGGAAATCCCAAAGACCATTTCATCACCCTCCCCCCCAATAAATTGCAAAGCCCCTTTCATCACCCTCCCCCCCCTGGGAAATCCCAAAGTCCCTATCATCACTCTCACCTCCAGGAAATCCCAAAGACCCTTTCATCACCCTCCCCCCCAGGAAATCCCAAAGACCCTTTCATCACCCTCCCCCCACAGGAAATCCAAAAGACCCTTTCATCACTCTCCCCCTCAGGAAATCCCAAAGACCCTTTCATCACCCTCCCACCCAGGAAATCCCAAAGACCCTTTCATCAACCACTCCTCCTCAGGAAATCCCAAAGACCCTTTCATCACGCTCCCCCCCAATAAATCCCAAAGACCCTTTCATCAACCTCCCCCCTCAGGATATCCCAAAGACTCTTTCATCACCCTCCCCCCCAATAAATCCCAAAGACCCTTTCATCACCCTCCCCCCTCAGGAAATCCCAAAGACCCTTTCATCACCCTCCCCCCACAGGAAATCCAAAAGACCCTTTCATCACCCTCCCCCCACAGGAAATCCAAAAGACCCTTTCATCACTCTCCCCCTCAGGAAATCCCAAAGACCCATTCATCACCCTCCCACCCAGGAAATCCCAAAGACCCTTTCATCACCCTCCCACCCAGGAAATCCCAAAGACCTCTTCATCACCCTCCACCCCCACGGAAATCCCAAATTCCCCTTCATCACCCTCCCCCGCAGGAAATCCCAAAGACCCTTTCATCACCCTCCCCCCGCCCCAGGAAATCCCAAAGACACTTTCATCACACTCCCCACCCCAGGAAATCCCAAAGTCCCTTTCATCACTCTCCCCTCCAGGAAATCCCAAAGACCCTTTCATCACCCTCCCCCTCAGGAAATCCCAAAGACTCTTTCATCACTCACACATCCAGGAAATCCCAAAGACCCTTCAATCACCCTCCCTCTCAGGAAATCCCAAAGACCCTTTCATCACCCTCCCCCCCAGGAAATCCCAAAGACCATTTCATCACCCTCCCCCCGAGGAAATCCAAAAGACCCTTTCATCACTCTCCTCCTCAGGAAATCCCAAAGACCCTTTCATCACCCTCCCACCCAGGAAATCCCAAAGACCCTTTCATCACCCACCCCTCCCACGGAATCCCAAAGACCCTTTCATCACCCTCCCACCCAGGAAATCCCAAAGACCTCTTCATCACCCTCCCCCCCAACGGAAATCCCAAATTCCCCTTCATCACCCTCCCCCCCAGGAAATCCCAAAGACCCTTTCATCACTCTCCCCTCCAGGAAATCCCAGAGACCCTTTCATCACCCTCCCCCCTCAGGAAATCCCATAGACCCTTTCATCACACTCCCCCTCAGGAAATCCCAACGACTCTTTCATCACCCAACGCCGAAGGAAATCCCTAAGATCCCTTCATCATTCTCCCCCCAGGAAATCCCAAAGACCCTTTTTTCACCCTCCCCCCCAAGGAAATCCCAAAGCGCCTTTCATCACCCTCCCGGCCCAGGAAATCCCAAAGACCCTGCAATCATCCTCCCTCTCAGGAAATCCCAAAGACCCTTTCATCACCCTCCCCCGCAGGAAATCCCAAAGACCATTTCATCACCCTCCCCCCACAGGAAATCCAAAAGACACTTTCATCACTCTCCCCCTCAGGAAATCCCAAAGACCCTTTCATCACCCACCCCTCCCACGGAATCCTAAAGACCCTTTCATCACGCTCCCGCTCAGGAAATCCCAAAGATCCCTTCATCACCCTCCCCCCCAGGAAATCCCATGGACCCTTTCATCACCCTCCCTGCCCCAGGAAATCCCAAAGACCCCTTCATCACCCTGCCCCCCAGGAAATCCGAAAGACCCCTTCATCACACACCCCCCAGCAAATCCCAAAGACCCTTTCATCACCCTCCCCCCAGGAAATCCCAAAGACCCTTTCATCATCCTCCCCCCAGGAAATCCCAAACACCCTTTCATCACTCTCCCCCTTAGGAAATCCCAAAGACCCTTTCATCACCCTCCCCGAACAGGAAATCCCAAAGACCGTTTCAACACCTTCGCCCCCCAGGAAATCCCAAAGACCCCTTCATCACCCTGCCCCCCAGGAAATCCCAAAGAGCATTTTATCACCCTCCCCCCAGGAAATCCCAAAGACCCATTCATCACCCTCCCACCCACCAGGAAATCCCAAAGACCCTTTCATTACACTCACACCCAGCAGGAAATCCCAAAAGACCCTTTTGTCACCATCCCCGCCACCAGGAAATCCCAAAGACCCTTTTATAAAACTCACCCCCCCACCTGGAAATCCCAAAGACCCTTTCATCACCCACCCCCAGCCAGGAAATCCAAAAGACGCTTTCATCACCCTCCCCTCCCAGGAAATCCCAAAGACCCTTTCATCACTCTCCCCTCCAGGAAATCCCAGAGACCCTTTCATCACCCTCCCCCCTCAGGAAATCCCATAGACCCTTTCATCACACTCCCCCTCAGGAAATCCCAACGACTCTTTCATCACCCAACGCCGAAGGAAATCCCTAAGATCCCTTCATCATTCTCCCCCCAGGAAATCCCAAAGACCCTTTTTTCACCCTCCCCCCCAAGGAAATCCCAAAGCGCCTTTCATCACCCTCCCGGCCCAGGAAATCCCAAAGACCCTGCAATCATCCTCCCTCTCAGGAAATCCCAAAGACCCTTTCATCACCCTCCCCCGCAGGAAATCCCAAAGACCATTTCATCACCCTCCCCCCACAGGAAATCCAAAAGACACTTTCATCACTCTCCCCCTCAGGAAATCCCAAAGACCCTTTCATCACCCACCCCTCCCACGGAATCCTAAAGACCCTTTCATCACGCTCCCGCTCAGGAAATCCCAAAGATCCCTTCATCACCCTCCCCCCCAGGAAATCCCATGGACCCTTTCATCACCCTCCCTGCCCCAGGAAATCCCAAAGACCCCTTCATCACCCTGCCCCCCAGGAAATCCGAAAGACCCCTTCATCACACACCCCCCAGCAAATCCCAAAGACCCTTTCATCACCCTCCCCCCAGGAAATCCCAAAGACCCTTTCATCATCCTCCCCCCAGGAAATCCCAAACACCCTTTCATCACTCTCCCCCTTAGGAAATCCCAAAGACCCTTTCATCACCCTCCCCGAACAGGAAATCCCAAAGACCGTTTCAACACCTTCGCCCCCCAGGAAATCCCAAAGACCCCTTCATCACCCTGCCCCCCAGGAAATCCCAAAGAACATTTTATCACCCTCCCCCCAGGAAATCCCAAAGACCCATTCATCACCCTCCCACCCACCAGGAAATCCCAAAGACCCTTTCATTACACTCACACCCAGCAGGAAATCCCAAAAGACCCTTTTGTCACCATCCCCGCCACCAGGAAATCCCAAAGACCCTTTTATAAAACTCACCCCCCCACCTGGAAATCCCAAAGACCCTTTCATCACCCACCCCCAGCCAGGAAATCCAAAAGACGCTTTCATCACCCTCCCCTCCCAGGAAATCCAAACGCCCCCTTCATCACCCACCCCCCAGGAAATCCCAGAGACCCTTTCATCACCCTGCCCCCAGCAACTCCCAAAGATCCTTTCATCATGCTCCCACCCAGGAAATCCCAAAGACACCTTCATCACCCTCCCCCCCCACGGAAATCCCAAAGTCCCCTTCATCACCCTCTCCCCCAAAGACCCTTTCATCACCCTCCCCCCTCAGGAAATCCCAAAGACCCTTTCATCACCCTCCCGCCAGGAAATTCCAAAGACCCTTCCATCAGCCTCCCCTCCCCCGCCCCAGGAAATCCCAAAGACCCTTTCATCACTCTCCCCTCCAGGAAATCCCAAAGACCCTTTCATCACACTCCCACTCAGGAAATCCCAAAGACTCGTTCATCACCCAACGCCTGAGGAAATCCCAAAGACCCCTTCATCAGTCTCCCCCCAGGAAATCCCAAAGACCCTTTATTCACCCTCCCTCTCAGGAAATAACAAAGACCATTTCATCACCCTCCCCCCACAGGAACTCCAAAAGACACTTTCATCACTCTCCCCCTCAGGAAATCCCAAAGACCCTTTCATCACCTCCCACCCAGGAAATCCCAAAGACCCTTTCATCAACCACCCGCCCAGGAAATCCCAAAGACCATTTCATCACCCTCCCCCCACAGGAAATCCAAAAGACCCTTTCATCACTCTCCCCCTCAGGAAACCCCAAAGAACCCTTCGTCACCCTCCCCCACAGGAAATCCCAAAGACCCTTTCATCACCCTCCCCCCGCCCAGGAAATCCCAAAGACCCTTTCAACAGCCTCCCCCCAGGAAATCCCAAAGACCCTTTCATCAACCTCCCCACCCAGGAAATCCCAAACACCCCTTCATCACCCACCACCCCCCCCCAGGAAATCCCAAAGACCCCTTCATCACCCTGCCCCCAGGAAATCCCAAAGAACATTTTATCACCCTCCCCCCAGGAAATCCCAAAGACCCATTCATCACCCTCCCACCCACCAGGAAATCCCAAAGACCCTTTCATTACACTCACACCCAGCAGGAAATCCCAAAAGACCCTTTTGTCACCATCCCCCCCACCAGGAAATCCCAAAGACCCTTTCATCACCCACCCCCACCCAGGAAATCCAAAAGACGCTTTCATCACCCTCCCCTCCCAGGAAATCCCAATTACCCTTTCAACACCCTCCCCCCACAGGAAATCTGAACGCCCCCTTCATCACCCACCCCCCAGGAAATCCCAAAGACCCTTTCATCACCCTGTCCCCAGGAGATCCCAAAGAACCTTTTATCAAACTCCCCCCACACCAGGAAATCCCAAAGACCCTTTCATCGCACTCCCGCCCCATGAAATTCCAAAGACTCTTTCATTACACTCCCCCAAGGAAATCCCAAAGACCCTTTCATCACCCTCCACCCCAGGAGATCCCAAAGACCCTTTCATCACCCTCCCCCTCCCAGGAATTCCCTCAGACCCTTTCATCACCCTCCCCCCCAACAGGAAATCCCAAAGACCCTTTCATCACCCACACCCCCACCCCTCAGGAAAAATCCAAAGACTCTTTCATCACCCTCCCCTCCCAGGAAATCCAAAAGACGCTTTCATCACCCTCCCCTCCCAGGAAATCCGAACGCCCCCTTCATCACCCACCCCCCAGGAAATCCCAAAGACCCTTTCATCACCCTGTCCCCAGGAGATCCCAAAGAACCTTTTATCAAACTACCCCCCCCCCCACCTGGAAATCCCAAAGACCCTTTCATCACCCACCCCTCCCAGGAAATCCGAACGCCCCCTTCATCACCCACCCCCCAGGAAATCCAAACGCCCCCTTCATCACCCACCGCCCAGGAAATCCCAGAGACCCTTTCATCACCCTGCCCCCAGCAACTCCCAAAGATCCTTTCATCATGCTCCCACCCAGGAAATCCCAAAGACCCTTTCATCACCCTCCCCCCCACGGAAATCCCAAAGTCCCCTTCATCACCCTCTCCCCCAAAGACCCTTTCTCACCCTCCCCCCTCAGGAAATCCCAAAGACCCTTTCATCACCCTCCCCCCCAGGAAATTCCAAAGACCCTTCCATCACCCTCCCCTCCCCCGCCCCAGGAAATCCCAAAGACCCTTTCATCACCCTCCCCTCCAGGAAATCCCAAAGACCCTTTATTCACCCTCCCTCTCAGGAAATAACAAAGACCCTTTCATCACCCTCCCCCCCAGGAAATCCAAAAGACCATTTCATCACCCTCCCCTCACAGGAAATCCAAAAGACACTTTCATCACTCTCCCCCTCAGGAAATCCCAAAGACCCTTTCATCACCCTCCCACCCAGGAAATCCCAAAGACACTTTCATCACACTCCCCACCCCAGGAAATCCCAAAGACCCTTTCATCACCCTCCCCCTCACGAAATCCCAAAGACCCTTTCATCACCCTCCCCCCCAAGAAATTCCAAAGACCCTTCCATCACCCTCCCCTCCCCCGCCCCAGGTAATCCCAAAGACCTTTTCATCACTCTCCCCTCCAGGAAATCCCAAAGACCCTTTCATCACACTCCCACTCAGGAAATCCCAAAGACTCGTTCATCACCCACCCCTCCAGGAAATCCCAAAGACCATTTCATCACCCTCCCCCCACAGGAAATCCAAAAGACCCTTTCATCACTCTCCCCCTCAGGAAACCCCAAAGAACCCTCCGTCACCCTCCCCCACAGGAAATCCCAAAGACCCTTTCATCACCCTCCTCCCCCCCCAGGAAATCCCAAAGACCCTTTCAACAGCCTCCCCCCAGGAAATCCCAAAGACCCTTTCATCAACCTCCCCACCCAGGAAATCCCAAACAACCCTTCATCACCCACCACCGCCCCCCCAGGAAATCCCAAAGACCCCTTCATCACCCTGCTCCCCAGGAAATCCCAAAGAACCTTTTATCACCCTCCCCCCAGGAAATCCCAAAGACCCATTCATCACCCTCCCACCCACCAGGAAATCCCAAAGACCCTTTCATTACACTTACACCCACCAGAAATTCCCAAATACCCTTTCATCACCCACCCCAGCAGGAAATCCCAAATGACCCTTTTGTCACCATCCCCGCCACCAGGAAATCCCAAAGACCCAGTCATCACCCACCACGCCCCCATGAAATACCAAAGACTCTTTCATCACCTTCCCCCTTCATGATATTCCAAAGACCCTTTCATCACCCTCCCCACCCCAGGAAATCCCAAAAACCCTTTTATAAAACTCCCCCCCCACCAGGAAATCCCAAAGACCCTTTCATCACCCACCCCCACCCAGGAAATCCAAAAGACGCTTTCATCACCCTCCCCTCCCAGGAAATCCCAAAGACCCTTTCAACACCCTCCCCCCACAGGAAATCTGAACGACCCCTTCATCACCCACCCCCCAGGAAATCCCAAAGACCCTTTCATCACCCTGCTCCCAGGAAATTCTAAAGACCCTTTCATCACCCTCCCACCCAGGAAATCCCAAAGACCCCTTCATCACCCTTCCACCCCCCACCCCCCCAGGAAATCCCAAAGACCCTTTCATCACTCTCCCCTCCAGGAAATCCCAAAGACTCGTTCATCACCCAACACCCGAGGAAATCCCAAAGACCCCTTCATCAGTCTCCCCCCAGGAAATCCCAAAGACCCTTTATTCACCCTCCCTCTCAGGAAATAACAAAGACCATTTCATCACCCTCCCCCCACAGGAACTCCAAAAGACACTTTCATCACTCTCCCCCTCAGGAAATCCCAAAGACCCTTTCATCACCCTCCCACCCAGGAAATCCCAAAGACCCTTTCATCAACCACCCGCCCAGGAAATCCCAAAGACCATTTCATCACCCTCCCCCCACAGGAAATCCAAAAGACCCTTTCATCACTCTCCCCCTCAGGAAACCCCAAAGACCCTTTCATCACCCTCCCCCCGCCCAGGAAATCCCAAAGACCCTTTCATCAACCTCCCCACCCAGGAAATCCCAAACACTCCTTCATCACCCACCACCCCCCCCAGGAAATCCCAAAGACCCCTTCATCACCCTGCCCCCAGGAAATCCCAAAGAACATTTTATCACCCTCCCCCCAGGAAATCCCAAAGACCCATTCATCACCCTCCCACCCACCAGGAAATCCCAAAGACCCTTTCATTACACTCACACCCAGCAGGAAATCCCAAAAGACCCTTTTGTCACCATCCCCGCCACCAGGAAATCCCAAAGACCCTTTTATAAAACTCACCCCCCCACCTGGAAATCCCAAAGACCCTTTCATCACCCACCCCCAGCCAGGAAATCCAAAAGACGCTTTCATCACCCTCCCCTCCCAGGAAATCCAAACGCCCCCTTCATCACCCACCCCCCAGGAAATCCCAGAGACCCTTTCATCACCCTGCCCCCAGCAACTCCCAAAGATCCTTTCATCATGCTCCCACCCAGGAAATCCCAAAGACCCCTTCATCACCCTCCCCCCCACGGAAATCCCAAAGTCCCCTTCATCACCCTCTCCCCCAAAGACCCTTTCATCACCCTCCCCCCTCAGGAAATCCCAAAGACCCTTTCATCACCCTCCCCCCAGGAAATTCCAAAGACCCTTCCATCACCCTCCCCTCCCCCGCCCCAGGAAATCCCAAAGACCCTTTCATCACTCTCCCCTCCAGGAAATCCCAAAGACCCTTTCATCACACTCCCACTCAGGAAATCCCAAAGACTCGTTCATCACCCAACGCCTGAGGAAATCCCAAAGACCCCTTCATCAGTCTCCCCCCAGGAAATCCCAAAGACCCTTTATTCACCCTCCCTCTCAGGAAATAACAAAGACCATTTCATCACCCTCCCCCCACAGGAACTCCAAAAGACACTTTCATCACTCTCCCCCTCAGGAAATCCCAAAGACCCTTTCATC